>NW_027447207.1:0-35641 GCF_038048845.1 Mixophyes fleayi | reverse complement strand
TTGAATCATGAATCATGAATTGAATCATGAATTGAATCATGAATCATGAATCATGAATCATGAATTGAATCATGAATTGAATCATAAAATCATGAATTGAATCATGATTCATGAATCATGTATCATTAATCGAATCATGATTTATGAATCATGAATCATGAATCGAATCATAAATCATGAATTGAATCATAAATCATGAATCATTAAATGAATCATGAATTAAATCATGAATCATGAAGTGAATCATGAATCATGAATTGAATCATGAATCATGAATCATGAATTGAATCATGAATTATGAATTGAATCATGAATCATGAATCATGAATTGAATCATGAATCATGAATAATGAATTGAATCATGAATCATGAATTGAATCATGAATTGAATCATGAATTGAATCATGAATTGAATCATCAATCATGAATCATCAATCATGAATAAGCAATCATGAATTGAATCATGAATCATGAATTCAATCATGAATTGAATCATGAATCATGAATCATGTATCAGCAATCATGAATAAAATCATGAATCGTGAATCATGAATCGAATAATGAATCATGAATCATGAATTGAATCATGAATCATGAATCATGAATCTAATCATGAATCATGAATTGAATCATGAATTGAATCATTAATCATGAATTGAATCATGAATCATGAATTGAATCATGAATCATGAATCATGAATTGAATCATGAATCATGAATCATGAATTAAATCATGAATCATGAATAATGATTTGAATCATGAATCATGAATTGAATCATATATTGAATCATAAATCATGAATTCAATAATGAATCATGAATTGAATCATAAATCATGAATCATGAATTATGAATTGAATCATGAATCATGAATTGAATCATGAATAATGAATAATGAATTGAATCATGAATCATGAATTGAATCATGAATCATGAATCATGAATTGAATCATGAATCATGAATCATGAATTGAATCATGAATCATGAATAATGATTTGAATCATGAATCATGAATTGAATCATATATTGAATCATAAATCATGAATTCAATAATGAATCATGAATTGAATCATAAATCATGAATCATGAATCTTGAATCAAATCATGAATCATGAATTGAATCATGAATTGAATCATGAATCATGAATCATGAATCGAATCATGATTCATGAATCATGAATCATGAATCGAATCATGATTCATGAATCATGAATTGAATAATAAATTGAATCATGAATCATGAATCGAATCATGATTCATGAATCATGAATCATGAATCATGAGCCATGAATTTAATCATGTATCATGAATTGAATCATGCATGGATCATGAATAATGAATTGAATCATGAATCATGAATTGAATCATAAATTGAACCATGAATCATGAATCATGAATTGAATCATGAATCATGAATTGAATCATGAATCATGAAATGAATCATGAATCATGAATAATGAATCATAAATCATGAATCATGAATCATAAATCATGAATCATGAATTGAATCATGAATTGAATCATGAATTATGAATCATGAATTGAATCATGAATCATGAATTAAATCATGAATTGAATCATGAATCATGAATCATGAATTGAATCATGAATCATGAATCATGATTTGAATCATGAATCATAAATTGAATCAAATATTGAATCATGAATCATAATTTGAATCATGAATCATGAATTGAATCATGAATTGAATCATGAATTAAATCATGAATCATGAATCATGAATCATGAATTGAATTATGAATTATGAATTGAATCATGAATCATGAATCATGAATTCAATCATGAATAATGAATAATGAATTGAATCATGAATCATGAATTGAATCATGAATTGAATCATGAATCATGAATTGAATCATGAATCATGAATCAGGATTCAGGAATCATGAATAAAATCATGAATCATGAATCAGGAATCATGAATAAAATCATGAATCATGAATCATGAATTGAATCATAAATCATGAATCATGAATTTAATCATGAATTATGAATTGAATCATGAATCATGAATTGAATCATGAATCATGAATCATGAATTGAATCATGAATCATGAATTTAATCATGAATCATGAATTGAATCATGAATCATGAATTTAATCATATATTGAATCATAAATCATGAATTCAATAATGAATCATGAATTGAATCATAAATCATGAATCATGAATTATGAATTGAATCATGAATCATGAATTTAATCATGAATAATGAATAATGAATTGAATCATGAATCATGAATTGAATCATGAATTGAATCATGAATCATGAATCATGAATCATGAATTGAATCATGAATTGAATCATAAAATCATGAATTGAATCATGATTCATGAATCATGTATCATTAATCGAATCATGATTTATGAATCATGAATCATGAATCGAATCATAAATCATGAATTGAATCATAAATCATGAATCATTAAATGAATCATGAATTAAATCATGAATCATGAAGTGAATCATGAATCATGAATTGAATCATGAATCATGAATTGAATCATGAATTATGAATTGAATCATGAATCATGAATCATGAATTGAATCATGAATCATGAATAATGAATTGAATCATGAATCATGAATTGAATCATGAATTGAATCATGAATTGAATCATGAATTGAATCATCAATCATGAATCATCAATCATGAATAAGCAATCATGAATTGAATCATGAATCATGAATTCAATCATGAATTGAATCATGAATCATGAATCATGTATCAGCAATCATGAATAAAATCATGAATCGTGAATCATGAATCGAATAATGAATCATGAATCATGAATTGAATCATGAATCATGAATCATGAATCTAATCATGAATCATGAATTGAATCATGAATTGAATCATTAATCATGAATTGAATCATGAATCATGAATTGAATCATGAATCATGAATCATGAATTGAATCATGAATCATGAATCATGAATTAAATCATGAATCATGAATAATGATTTGAATCATGAATCATGAATTGAATCATATATTGAATCATAAATCATGAATTCAATAATGAATCATGAATTGAATCATAAATCATGAATCATGAATTATGAATTGAATCATGAATCATGAATTGAATCATGAATAATGAATAATGAATTGAATCATGAATCATGAATTGAATCATGAATCATGAATCATGAATTGAATCATGAATCATGAATCATGAATTGAATCATGAATCATGAATAATGATTTGAATCATGAATCATGAATTGAATCATATATTGAATCATAAATCATGAATTCAATAATGAATCATGAATTGAATCATAAATCATGAATCATGAATCTTGAATCAAATCATGAATCATGAATTGAATCATGAATTGAATCATGAATCATGAATCATGAATCGAATCATGATTCATGATTCATGATTCATGATTCATGATTCATGAATCATGAATCATGAATCGAATCATGATTCATGAATCATGAATTGAATAATAAATTGAATCATGAATCATGAATCGAATCATGATTCATGAATCATGAATCATGAATCATGAGCCATGAATTTAATCATGTATCATGAATTGAATCATGCATGGATCATGAATAATGAATTGAATCATGAATCATGAATTGAATCATAAATTGAACCATGAATCATGAATCATGAATTGAATCATGAATCATGAATTGAATCATGAATCATGAAATGAATCATGAATCATGAATAATGAATCATAAATCATGAATCATGAATCATAAATCATGAATCATGAATTGAATCATGAATTGAATCATGAATTATGAATCATGAATTGAATCATGAATCATGAATTAAATCATGAATTGAATCATGAATCATGAATTGAATCATGAATCATGAATCATGATTTGAATCATGAATTATAAATTGAATCAAATATTGAATCATGAATCATAATTTGAATCATGAATCATGAATTGAATCATGAATTGAATCATGAATTAAATCATGAATCATGAATCATGAATCATGAATTGAATTATGAATTATGAATTGAATCATGAATCATGAATCATGAATTCAATCATGAATAATGAATAATGAATTGAATCATGAATCATGAATTGAATCATGAATTGAATCATGAATCATGAATTGAATCATGAATCATGAATCAGGATTCAGGAATCATGAATAAAATCATGAATCATGAATCAGGAATCATGAATAAAATCATGAATCATGAATCATGAATTGAATCATAAATCATGAATCATGAATTTAATCATGAATTATGAATTGAATCATGAATCATGAATTGAATCATGAATCATGAATCATGAATTGAATCATGAATCATGAATTTAATCATGAATCATGAATTGAATCATGAATCATGAATTTAATCATATATTGAATCATAAATCATGAATTCAATAATGAATCATGAATTGAATCATAAATCATGAATCATGAATTATGAATTGAATCATGAATCATGAATTTAATCATGAATAATGAATAATGAATTGAATCATGAATCATGAATTGAATCATGAATTGAATCATGAATCATGAATTGAATCATGAAACATGAAATGAATCATGAATCATGAATTGAATCATGAATCATGAATTGAATCATGAATTTAATCATGAATCATGAATTGAATCATGAATCATGAATTGAATAATGAATTGAATCATGAATCATGAATCAAATCATGAATCATGAATCATGAATTGAATCATGATTCATTAATCATGAATCATGAATCAAACCATGATTTATGAATCATAAAATCATGAATCGAATCATGATTCATGAATCATGTATCATGAATCGAATCATGATTTATGAATCATGAATCATGAATCGAATCATAAATCATGAATTGAATCATAAATCATGAATCATTAAATTAATCATGAATTAAATCATGAATCATGAATTATGATTTGAATCATGAATCATGAATTGAATCATATATTGAATCATAAATCATGAATTGAATCATGTATCATATATTGAATCATGAATCATGAATTGAATCATGAATTATGAATTGAATCATGAATCATGAATCATGAATCATGAATCATGAATCATGAATTGAATCATAAATCATGAATAATGAATTGAATCATGAATCATGAATTGAATCATGAATTGAATCATGAATCATGAATCATGAATCATGAATTTAATCATAAATCATGAATCTAATCATAAATCAATAAATGAATCATGAATTGAATCATAAATCATGAATCATGAATCATGAATTGAATCATGAATCATGAATCATGAATCATGATTCATAAATCATGAATCATGATTCATGATCCAAGAATCATGAATCGAATCATGAATCTTGAATCGAATCATGAATCATGAATTGAATCATGAATCATGAATTGAATCATGAATCATGAAATGATTCATGAATTGAATCATGAATCATGAATCATGAATCATGAGTCATGAGTCATGAATTTAATCATGTATCATGAATTGAATCATGCATGGATCATGAATCATGAATTGAATCATGAATCATGAATTGAATCATAAATTGAACCATGAATCATGAATCATGAATTAAATCATGAATCATGAATTGAATCATGAATCATGAAATGAATCATGAATCATGAATTGAATCATGAACTGAATCATGAATCATGAATTGAATTATGAATCATGAATTGAATCATGAATCATGAATTGAATCATGAATCATGAATAATGAATTGAATCATGAATCATGAATTGAATTATGAATCATGAATTGAATCATGAATCATGAATTCAATCATGAATCATGAATCATGAATCAGGATTCAGGAATCATGAATAAAATCATGAATCATGAATCAGGAATCATGAATAAAATCATGAATCGAATCATAAATCATGAATCATGAATTTAATCATGAATTATGAATTGAATCATGAATCATGAATTGAATCATGATTTATGAATCATGAATTGAATCATGAATCATGAATTATGATTTGAATCATGAATCATGAATTGAATCATATATTGAATCATAAATCATGAATTCAATAATATATCATGAATTGAATCATAAATCAAGAATCATGAATTATGAATTGAATCATGAATCATGAATTGAATCATGAATAATGAATAGAATCATGAATCATGAATTGAATCATGAATCATGAATTGAATCATGAAACATGAAATGAATCATGAATCATGAATTGAATCATGAATCATGAATTGAATCATGAATTGAATCATGAATCATGAATTGAATCATGAATCATGAATTGAATAATGAATTGAATCATGAATCATGAATTGAATCATGAATTGAATCATGAATCATGAATCATGAATCAAATCATGAATCATGAATCATGAATCATGAATTGAATCATGATTCATGAATCATGAATCATGAATCAAAACATGATTTATGAATCATAAAATCATGAATCGAATCATGATTCATGAATCATGTATCATGAATCGAA
Organism: Mixophyes fleayi; assembly: GCF_038048845.1. Classification (NCBI taxonomy): domain Eukaryota; kingdom Metazoa; phylum Chordata; class Amphibia; order Anura; family Limnodynastidae; genus Mixophyes; species Mixophyes fleayi. The sequence continues at coordinate 29,153 of NW_027447207.1, read as the reverse complement.
TCATGATTTATGAATCATGAATCATGAATCGAATCAGAAATCATGAATTGAATCATAAATCATGAATCATTAAATGAATCATGAATTAAATCATGAATCATGAAGTGAATCATGAATCATGAATTAAATCATGAATCATGAATCATGAATTGAATCATGAATCATGAATTATGATTTGAATCATGAATCATGAATTGAATCATATATTGAATCATAAATCATGAATTGAATCATGAATCATGAATCATGAATTGAATCATGAATCATGAATTAAATCATGATTTGAATCATGAAACATGAATTGAATCATGAATAATGAATTGAATCATGAATCATGAATTGAATCATGAATTGAATCATGAATCATGAATCATGAATCGAATCATGAATCATGAATCATGAATCGAATCATGATTCATGAATCATGAATTGAATAATGAATTGAATCATGAATCATGAATCATGAATCGAATCATGATTCATGAATCATGAATCATGAATCATGAATTTAATCATAAATCATGAATCTAATCATAAATCATTAAATGAATCATGAATTGAATCATAAATCATGAATCTAATCATAAATCATTAAATGAATCATGAATTGAATCATAAATCATGAATCATGAATCATGAATTGAATCATGAATCATGAATCATGAATCATGATTCATAAATCATGAATCATGATTCATGATCCAAGAATCATGAATCAAATCATGAATCTTGAATCGAATCATGAATCATGAATTGAATCATGAATCATGAAATGATTCATGAATTGAATCATGAATCATGAATCATGAATTGAATCATGAATCATGAATTGAATCATGAATCATGCGTCATGAATTTAATCATGTATCATGAATTGAATCATGCATGGATCATGAATCATGAATTGAATCATGAATCATGAATTGAATCATAAATTGAACCATGAATCATGAATCATGAATTGAATCATGAATCATGAATTGAATCATGAATCATGAAATGAATCATGAATCATGAATTGAATCATGAACTGAATCATGAATCATGAATTGAATCATGAATCATGAATTGAATCATGAATCATGAATCATGATTTGAATCATGAATCATGAATTGAATCATATATTGAATCATAAATCATGAATTGAATCATGTATCATATATTGAATCATGAATCATGAATTGAATCATGAATTATGAATTGAATCATGAATCATGAATCATGAATCATGAATCATGAATCATGAATTGAATCATAAATCATGAATAATGAATTGAATCATGAATCATGAATTGAATCATGAATTGAATCATGAATCATGAATCATGAATCATGAATTTAATCATAAATCATGAATCTAATCATAAATCAATAAATGAATCATGAATTGAATCATAAATCATGAATCATGAATCATGAATTGAATCATGAATCATGAATCATGAATCATGATTCATAAATCATGAATCATGATTCATGATCCAAGAATCATGAATCGAATCATGAATCTTGAATCGAATCATGAATCATGAATTGAATCATGAATCATGAATTGAATCATGAATCATGAAATGATTCATGAATTGAATCATGAATCATGAATCATGAATCATGAGTCATGAGTCATGAATTTAATCATGTATCATGAATTGAATCATGCATGGATCATGAATCATGAATTGAATCATGAATCATGAATTGAATCATAAATTGAACCATGAATCATGAATCATGAATTAAATCATGAATCATGAATTGAATCATGAATCATGAAATGAATCATGAATCATGAATTGAATCATGAACTGAATCATGAATCATGAATTGAATTATGAATCATGAATTGAATCATGAATCATGAATTGAATCATGAATCATGAATAATGAATTGAATCATGAATCATGAATTGAATTATGAATCATGAATTGAATCATGAATCATGAATTCAATCATGAATCATGAATCATGAATCAGGATTCAGGAATCATGAATAAAATCATGAATCATGAATCAGGAATCATGAATAAAATCATGAATCGAATCATAAATCATGAATCATGAATTTAATCATGAATTATGAATTGAATCATGAATCATGAATTGAATCATGATTTATGAATCATGAATTGAATCATGAATCATGAATTATGATTTGAATCATGAATCATGAATTGAATCATATATTGAATCATAAATCATGAATTCAATAATATATCATGAATTGAATCATAAATCAAGAATCATGAATTATGAATTGAATCATGAATCATGAATTGAATCATGAATAATGAATAGAATCATGAATCATGAATTGAATCATGAATCATGAATTGAATCATGAAACATGAAATGAATCATGAATCATGAATTGAATCATGAATCATGAATTGAATCATGAATTGAATCATGAATCATGAATTGAATCATGAATCATGAATTGAATAATGAATTGAATCATGAATCATGAATTGAATCATGAATTGAATCATGAATCATGAATCATGAATCAAATCATGAATCATGAATCATGAATCATGAATTGAATCATGATTCATGAATCATGAATCATGAATCAAAACATGATTTATGAATCATAAAATCATGAATCGAATCATGATTCATGAATCATGTATCATGAATCGAATCATGATTTATGAATCATGAATCATGAATCGAATCAGAAATCATGGATTGAATCATAAATCATGAATCATTAAATGAATCATGAATTAAATCATGAATCATGAAGTGAATCATGAATCATGAATTAAATCATGAATCATGAATCATGAATTGAATCATGAATCATGAATTATGATTTGAATCATGAATCATGAATTGAATCATATATTGAATCATAAATCATGAATTGAATCATGAATCATGAATCATGAATTGAATCATGAATCATGAATTAAATCATGATTTGAATCATGAAACATGAATTGAATCATGAATAATGAATTGAATCATGAATCATGAATTGAATCATGAATTGAATCATGAATCATGAATCATGAATCGAATCATGAATCATGAATCATGAATCGAATCATGATTCATGAATCATGAATTGAATAATGAATTGAATCATGAATCATGAATCATGAATCGAATCATGATTCATGAATCATGAATCATGAATCATGAATTTAATCATAAATCATGAATCTAATCATAAATCATTAAATGAATCATGAATTGAATCATAAATCATGAATCTAATCATAAATCATTAAATGAATCATGAATTGAATCATAAATCATGAATCATGAATCATGAATTGAATCATGAATCATGAATCATGAATCATGATTCATAAATCATGAATCATGATTCATGATCCAAGAATCATGAATCAAATCATGAATCTTGAATCGAATCATGAATCATGAATTGAATCATGAATCATGAAATGATTCATGAATTGAATCATGAATCATGAATCATGAATTGAATCATGAATCATGAATTGAATCATGAATCATGCGTCATGAATTTAATCATGTATCATGAATTGAATCATGCATGGATCATGAATCATGAATTGAATCATGAATCATGAATTGAATCATAAATTGAACCATGAATCATGAATCATGAATTGAATCATGAATCATGAATTGAATCATGAATCATGAAATGAATCATGAATCATGAATTGAATCATGAACTGAATCATGAATCATGAATTGAATCATGAATCATGAATTGAATCATGAATCATGAATCATGATTTGAATCATGAATCATAAATTGAATCAAATATTGAATCACGAATCATGAATTGAATCATGAATCATGAATTGAATCATGAATTGAATCATGAATTGAATCATGAATCATGAATCATGAATCATGAATTGAATTATGAATTATGAATTGAATCATGAATCATGAATCATGAATTGAATCATGAATAATGAATAATGAATTGAATCATGAAACATGAATTGAATCATAAATTGAATCATGAATCATGAATTGAATCATGAATCATGAATCATGAATCAGGATTCAGGAATCATGAATAAAATCATGAATCATGAATCATGAATTATGTATTGAATCATGAATCATGAATTGAATCATGAATCATGAATCATGAATTGAATCATGATTTATGAATCATGAATTGAATCATGAATCATGAATTATGATTTGAATCATGAATCATGAATTGAATCATATATTGAATCATAAATCATGAATTCAATAATGAATCATGAATTGAATCATAAATCAAGAATCATGAATTATGAATTGAATCATGAATCATGAATTGAATCATGAATAATGAATCATGAATTGAATCATGAATCATGAATTGAATCATGAATTGAATCATGAATCATGAATTGAATCATGAAACATAAAATGAATCATGAATCATGAATTGAATCATGAATCATGAATTGAATCATGAATTGAATCATGAATCATGAATTGAATCATGAATCATGAATTGAATAATGAATTGAATCATGAATCATGAATTGAATCATGAATTGAATCATGAATCATGAATCATGAATCATGAATTGAATCATGAATTGAATCATAAAATCATGAATTGAATCATGATTCATGAATCATGTATCATTAATCGAATCATGATTTATGAATCATGAATCATGAATCGAATCATAAATCATGAATTGAATCATAAATCATGAATCATTAAATGAATCATGAATTAAATCATGAATCATGAAGTGAATCATGAATCATGAATTGAATCATGAATCATGAATCATGAATTGAATCATGAATTATGAATTGAATCATGAATCATGAATCATGAATTGAATCATGAATCATGAATAATGAATTGAATCATGAATCATGAATTGAATCATGAATTGAATCATGAATTGAATCATGAATTGAATCATCAATCATGAATCATCAATCATGAATAAGCAATCATGAATTGAATCATGAATCATGAATTCAATCATGAATTGAATCATGAATCATGAATCATGAATCATGTATCAGCAATCATGAATAAAATCATGAATCGTGAATCATGAATCGAATAATGAATCATGAATCATGAATTGAATCATGAATCATGAATCATGAATCTAATCATGAATCATGAATTGAATCATGAATTGAATCATGAATCATGAATTGAATCATGAATCATGAATTGAATCATGAATCATGAATTGAATCATGAATCATGAATCATGAATTGAATCATGAATCATGAATAATGAATTGAATCATGAATCATGAATTGAATCATGAATTGAATCATGAATCATGAATCATGAATCATGAATCAAATCATGAATCATGAATCATAAACCATGCATTGAATCATGATTCATGAATCATGAATCATGAATCAAACCAAAATTTATGAATCATAAAATCATGAATCGAATCATGATTTATGAATCATGAATCATGAATCGAATCATAAATCATGAATTGAATCATAAATCATGAATCATTAAATGAATCATGAATTAAATCATGAATCATGAATTGAATCATGAATTATGAATTGAATCATGAATCATGAATCATGAATTGAATCATGAATAATGAATAATGAATTGAATCATGAATCATGAATTGAATCATGATTTGAATCATGAATTGAATAATGAATCATGAATTGAATCATGAATCATGATTTATGAAATGAATCATGAATCATGAAATGAATCATATTTTGAATCATGAATCATGAATTGAATCATGAATCATGAATTGAATCATGAATCATGAATTGAATCATGAATCATGAATCATGAATTGAATCATGAATCATGAATAATGAATTGAATCATGAATCATGAATCAAATCATGAATCATGAATCATAAATCATGCATTAAATCATGATTCATGAATCATGAATCATGAATCGAATCATGATTTATTAATCATGTATCATGAATCGAATCATGATTTATGAATCATGAATCATGAATCGAATCATAAATCATAAATTGAATCATAAATCATGAATCATTAAATGAATCATGAATTAAATCATGAATCATGAAGTGAATCATGAATCATGAATCATGAATTGAATCATGAATCATGAATCATGAATTGAATCATGAATCATGAATTATGATTTGAATCATGAATCATGAATTGAATAATATATTGAATCATAAATCATGAATTTAATAATGAATCATGAATTGAATCATGAATCATGAATTGAATCATGAATCATGAATTATGATTTAAATCATGAATTGAATCATATATTGAATCATAAATCATGAATTGAATCATGAATCATGAATCATGAATTGAATCATGAATCATGAATTAAATCATGATTTGAATCATGAAACATGAATTGAATCATGAATAATGAATTGAATCATGAATCATGAATTGAATCATGAATTGAATCATGAATCATGAATCATGAATCGAATCATGAATCATGAATCATGAATCGAATCATGATTCATGAATCATGAATTGAATAATGAATTGAATCATGAATCATGAATCATGAATCGAATCATGATTCATGAATCATGAATCATGAATCATGAATTTAATCATAAATCATGAATCTAATCATAAATCATTAAATGAATCATGAATTGAATCATAAATCATGAATCTAATCATAAATCATTAAATGAATCATGAATTGAATCATAAATCATGAATCATGAATCATGAATTGAATCATGAATCATGAATCATGAATCATGATTCATAAATCATGAATCATGATTCATGATCCAAGAATCATGAATCAAATCATGAATCTTGAATCGAATCATGAATCATGAATTGAATCATGAATCATGAAATGATTCATGAATTGAATCATGAATCATGAATCATGAATTGAATCATGAATCATGAATTGAATCATGAATCATGCGTCATGAATTTAATCATGTATCATGAATTGAATCATGCATGGATCATGAATCATGAATTGAATCATGAATCATGAATTGAATCATAAATTGAACCATGAATCATGAATCATGAATTGAATCATGAATCATGAATTGAATCATGAATCATGAAATGAATCATGAATCATGAATTGAATCATGAACTGAATCATGAATCATGAATTGAATCATGAATCATGAATTGAATCATGAATCATGAATCATGATTTGAATCATGAATCATAAATTGAATCAAATATTGAATCACGAATCATGAATTGAATCATGAATTGAATCATGAATTGAATCATGAATTGAATCATGAATCATGAATCATGAATCATGAATTGAATTATGAATTATGAATTGAATCATGAATCATGAATCATGAATTGAATCATGAATAATGAATAATGAATTGAATCATGAAACATGAATTGAATCATAAATTGAATCATGAATCATGAATTGAATCATGAATCATGAATCATGAATCAGGATTCAGGAATCATGAATAAAATCATGAATCATGAATCATGAATTATGTATTGAATCATGAATCATGAATTGAATCATGAATCATGAATCATGAATTGAATCATGATTTATGAATCATGAATTGAATCATGAATCATGAATTATGATTTGAATCATGAATCATGAATTGAATCATATATTGAATCATAAATCATGAATTCAATAATGAATCATGAATTGAATCATAAATCAAGAATCATGAATTATGAATTGAATCATGAATCATGAATTGAATCATGAATCATGAATTGAATCATGAATTGAATCATGAATCATGAATTGAATCATGAAACATAAAATGAATCATGAATCATGAATTGAATCATGAATCATGAATTGAATCATGAATTGAATCATGAATCATGAATTGAATCATGAATCATGAATTGAATAATGAATTGAATCATGAATCATGAATTGAATCATGAATTGAATCATGAATCATGAATCATGAATCATGAATTGAATCATGAATTGAATCATAAAATCATGAATTGAATCATGATTCATGAATCATGTATCATTAATCGAATCATGATTTATGAATCATGAATCATGAATCGAATCATAAATCATGAATTGAATCATAAATCATGAATCATTAAATGAATCATGAATTAAATCATGAATCATGAAGTGAATCATGAATCATGAATTGAATCATGAATCATGAATCATGAATTGAATCATGAATTATGAATTGAATCATGAATCATGAATCATGAATTGAATCATGAATCATGAATAATGAATTGAATCATGAATCATGAATTGAATCATGAATTGAATCATGAATTGAATCATGAATTGAATCATCAATCATGAATCATCAATCATGAATAAGCAATCATGAATTGAATCATCAATCATGAATTCAATCATGAATTGAATCATGAATCATGAATCATGTATCAGCAATCATGAATAAAATCATGAATCGTGAATCATGAATCGAATAATGAATCATGAATCATGAATTGAATCATGAATCATGAATCATGAATCTAATCATGAATCATGAATTGAATCATGAATTGAATCATTAATCATGAATTGAATCATGAATCATGAATTGAATCATGAATCATGAATCATGAATTGAATCATGAATCATGAATCATGAATTAAATCATGAATCATGAATAATGATTTGAATCATGAATCATGAATTGAATCATATATTGAATCATAAATCATGAATTCAATAATGAATCATGAATTGAATCATAAATCATGAATCATGAATTATGAATTGAATCATGAATCATGAATTGAATCATGAATAATGAATAATGAATTGAATCATGAATCATGAATTGAATCATGAATCATGAATCATGAATTGAATCATGAATCATGAATCATGAATTGAATCATGAATCATGAATAATGATTTGAATCATGAATCATGAATTGAATCATATATTGAATCATAAATCATGAATTCAATAATGAATCATGAATTGAATCATAAATCATGAATCATGAATCTTGAATCAAATCATGAATCATGAATTGAATCATGAATTGAATCATGAATCATGAATCATGAATCGAATCATGATTCATGAATCATGAATCATGAATCGAATCATGATTCATGAATCATGAATTGAATAATAAATTGAATCATGAATCATGAATCGAATCATGATTCATGAATCATGAATCATGAATCATGAGCCATGAATTTAATCATGTATCATGAATTGAATCATGCATGGATCATGAATAATGAATTGAATCATGAATCATGAATTGAATCATAAATTGAACCATGAATCATGAATCATGAATTGAATCATGAATCATGAATTGAATCATGAATCATGAAATGAATCATGAATCATGAATAATGAATCATAAATCATGAATCATGAATCATAAATCATGAATCATGAATTGAATCATGAATTGAATCATGAATTATGAATCATGAATTGAATCATGAATCATGAATTAAATCATGAATTGAATCATGAATCATGAATCATGAATTGAATCATGAATCATGAATCATGATTTGAATCATGAATCATAAATTGAATCAAATATTGAATCATGAATCATAATTTGAATCATGAATCATGAATTGAATCATGAATTGAATCATGAATTAAATCATGAATCATGAATCATGAATCATGAATTGAATTATGAATTATGAATTGAATCATGAATCATGAATCATGAATTCAATCATGAATAATGAATAATGAATTGAATCATGAATCATGAATTGAATCATGAATTGAATCATGAATCATGAATTGAATCATGAATCATGAATCAGGATTCAGGAATCATGAATAAAATCATGAATCATGAATCAGGAATCATGAATAAAATCATGAATCATGAATCATGAATTGAATCATAAATCATGAATCATGAATTTAATCATGAATTATGAATTGAATCATGAATCATGAATTGAATCATGAATCATGAATCATGAATTGAATCATGAATCATGAATTTAATCATGAATCATGAATTGAATCATGAATCATGAATTTAATCATATATTGAATCATAAATCATGAATTCAATAATGAATCATGAATTGAATCATAAATCATGAATCATGAATTATGAATTGAATCATGAATCATGAATTTAATCATGAATAATGAATAATGAATTGAATCATGAATCATGAATTGAATCATGAATTGAATCATGAATCATGAATCATGAATCATGAATTGAATCATGAATTGAATCATAAAATCATGAATTGAATCATGATTCATGAATCATGTATCATTAATCGAATCATGATTTATGAATCATGAATCATGAATCGAATCATAAATCATGAATTGAATCATAAATCATGAATCATTAAATGAATCATGAATTAAATCATGAATCATGAAGTGAATCATGAATCATGAATTGAATCATGAATCATGAATTGAATCATGAATTATGAATTGAATCATGAATCATGAATCATGAATTGAATCATGAATCATGAATAATGAATTGAATCATGAATCATGAATTGAATCATGAATTGAATCATGAATTGAATCATGAATTGAATCATGAATTGAATCATGAATCATCAATCATGAATAAGCAATCATGAATTGAATCATGAATCATGAATTCAATCATGAATTGAATCATGAATCATGAATCATGTATCAGCAATCATGAATAAAATCATGAATCGTGAATCATGAATCGAATAATGAATCATGAATCATGAATTGAATCATGAATCATGAATCATGAATCTAATCATGAATCATGAATTGAATCATGAATTGAATCATTAATCATGAATTGAATCATGAATCATGAATTGAATCATGAATCATGAATCATGAATTGAATCATGAATCATGAATTAAATCATGAATCATGAATAATGATTTGAATCATGAATCATGAATTGAATCATATATTGAATCATAAATCATGAATTCAATAATGAATCATGAATTGAATCATAAATCATGAATCATGAATTATGAATTGAATCATGAATCATGAATTGAATCATGAATAATGAATAATGAATTGAATCATGAATCATGAATTGAATCATGAATCATGAATCATGAATTGAATCATGAATCATGAATCATGAATTGAATCATGAATCATGAATAATGATTTGAATCATGAATCATGAATTGAATCATATATTGAATCATAAATCATGAATTCAATAATGAATCATGAATTGAATCATAAATCATGAATCATGAATCTTGAATCAAATCATGAATCATGAATTGAATCATGAATTGAATCATGAATCATGAATCATGAATCGAATCATGATTCATGATTCATGATTCATGATTCATGATTCATGAATCATGAATCATGAATCGAATCATGATTCATGAATCATGAATTGAATAATAAATTGAATCATGAATCATGAATCGAATCATGATTCATGAATCATGAATCATGAATCATGAGCCATGAATTTAATCATGTATCATGAATTGAATCATGCATGGATCATGAATAATGAATTGAATCATGAATCATGAATTGAATCATAAATTGAACCATGAATCATGAATCATGAATTGAATCATGAATCATGAATTGAATCATGAATCATGAAATGAATCATGAATCATGAATAATGAATCATAAATCATGAATCATGAATCATAAATCATGAATCATGAATTGAATCATGAATTGAATCATGAATTATGAATCATGAATTGAATCATGAATCATGAATTAAATCATGAATTGAATCATGAATCATGAATTGAATCATGAATCATGAATCATGATTTGAATCATGAATCATAAATTGAATCAAATATTGAATCATGAATCATAATTTGAATCATGAATCATGAATTGAATCATGAATTGAATCATGAATTAAATCATGAATCATGAATCATGAATCATGAATCATGAATTGAATTATGAATTATGAATTGAATCATGAATCATGAATCATGAATTCAATCATGAATAATGAATAATGAATTGAATCATGAATCATGAATTGAATCATGAATTGAATCATGAATCATGAATTGAATCATGAATCATGAATCAGGATTCAGGAATCATGAATAAATCATGAATCATGAATCAGGAATCATGAATAAAATCATGAATCATGAATCATGAATTGAATCATAAATCATGAATCATGAATTTAATCATGAATTATGAATTGAATCATGAATCATGAATTGAATCATGAATCATGAATCATGAATTGAATCATGAATCATGAATTTAATCATGAATCATGAATTGAATCATGAATCATGAATTTAATCATATATTGAATCATAAATCATGAATTCAATAATGAATCATGAATTGAATCATAAATCATGAATCATGAATTATGAATTGAATCATGAATCATGAATTTAATCATGAATAATGAATAATGAATTGAATCATGAATCATGAATTGAATCATGAATTGAATCATGAATCATGAATTGAATCATGAAACATGAAATGAATCATGAATCATGAATTGAATCATGAATCATGAATTGAATCATGAATTTAATCATGAATCATGAATTGAATCATGAATCATGAATTGAATAATGAATTGAATCATGAATCATGAATTGAATCATGAATTGAATCATGAATCATGAATCATGAATCAAATCATGAATCATGAATCATGAATTGAATCATGATTCATTAATCATGAATCATGAATCAAACCATGATTTATGAATCATAAAATCATGAATCGAATCATGATTCATGAATCATGTATCATGAATCGAATCATGATTTATGAATCATGAATCATGAATCGAATCATAAATCATGAATTGAATCATAAATCATGAATCATTAAATTAATCATGAATTAAATCATGAATCATGAATTATGATTTGAATCATGAATCATGAATTGAATCATATATTGAATCATAAATCATGAATTGAATCATGTATCATATATTGAATCATGAATCATGAATTGAATCATGAATTATGAATTGAATCATGAATCATGAATCATGAATCATGAATCATGAATCATGAATTGAATCATAAATCATGAATAATGAATTGAATCATGAATCATGAATTGAATCATGAATTGAATCATGAATCATGAATCATGAATCATGAATTTAATCATAAATCATGAATCTAATCATAAATCAATAAATGAATCATGAATTGAATCATAAATCATGAATCATGAATCATGAATTGAATCATGAATCATGAATCATGAATCATGATTCATAAATCATGAATCATGATTCATGATCCAAGAATCATGAATCGAATCATGAATCTTGAATCGAATCATGAATCATGAATTGAATCATGAATCATGAATTGAATCATGAATCATGAAATGATTCATGAATTGAATCATGAATCATGAATCATGAATCATGAGTCATGAGTCATGAATTTAATCATGTATCATGAATTGAATCATGCATGGATCATGAATCATGAATTGAATCATGAATCATGAATTGAATCATAAATTGAACCATGAATCATGAATCATGAATTAAATCATGAATCATGAATTGAATCATGAATCATGAAATGAATCATGAATCATGAATTGAATCATGAACTGAATCATGAATCATGAATTGAATTATGAATCATGAATTGAATCATGAATCATGAATTGAATCATGAATCATGAATAATGAATTGAATCATGAATCATGAATTGAATTATGAATCATGAATTGAATTATGAATCATGAATTCAATCATGAATCATGAATCATGAATCAGGATTCAGGAATCATGAATAAAATCATGAATCATGAATCAGGAATCATGAATAAAATCATGAATCGAATCATAAATCATGAATCATGAATTTAATCATGAATTATGAATTGAATCATGAATCATGAATTGAATCATGATTTATGAATCATGAATTGAATCATGAATCATGAATTATGATTTGAATCATGAATCATGAATTGAATCATATATTGAATCATAAATCATGAATTCAATAATATATCATGAATTGAATCATAAATCAAGAATCATGAATTATGAATTGAATCATGAATCATGAATTGAATCATGAATAATGAATAGAATCATGAATCATGAATTGAATCATGAATCATGAATTGAATCATGAAACATGAAATGAATCATGAATCATGAATTGAATCATGAATCATGAATTGAATCATGAATTGAATCATGAATCATGAATTGAATCATGAATCATGAATTGAATAATGAATTGAATCATGAATCATGAATTGAATCATGAATTGAATCATGAATCATGAATCATGAATCAAATCATGAATCATGAATCATGAATCATGAATTGAATCATGATTCATGAATCATGAATCATGAATCAAAACATGATTTATGAATCATAAAATCATGAATCGAATCATGATTCATGAATCATGTATCATGAATCGAATCATGATTTATGAATCATGAATCATGAATCGAATCAGAAATCATGAATTGAATCATAAATCATGAATCATTAAATGAATCATGAATTAAATCATGAATCATGAAGTGAATCATGAATCATGAATTAAATCATGAATCATGAATCATGAATTGAATCATGAATCATGAATTATGATTTGAATCATGAATCATGAATTGAATCATATATTGAATCATAAATCATGAATTGAATCATGTATCATGAATTGAATCATGAATCATGAATTGAATCATGAATTATGAATTGAATCATGAATCATGAATCATGAATTGAATCATGAATCATGAATAATGAATTGAATCATGAATCATGAATTGAATCATGAATTGAATCATGAATCATGAATTGAATCATAAATTGAATCATCAATCATGAATCATGAATCATGAATCAGCAATCATGAATTGAATCATGAATCATGAATTGAATCATGAATTGAATCATGAATCATGAATTCAATCATGAATTGAATCATGAATCATGAATCATAATTCGAATAATGAATCATGAATCATGAATCATGAATCTAATCATGAATCATGAATTGAATCATGAATTGAATCATGAATCATGAATTGAATCATAAATCATGAATCATGAATTATGAATTGAATCATGAATCATGAATTGAATCATGAATAATGAATAATGAATTGAATCATGAATCATGAATTGAATCATGATTCATAAATCTTGAATCATGAATCAAATATTTATTCATGAATCATGAATCTTGAATCAAATCATGAATCATGAATTGAATCATGAATTGAATCATGAATCATGAATCGAATCATGATTCATGAATCATGAATCATGAATCGAATCATGATTCATGAATCATGAATTGAATAATGAACTGAATCATTTATCATGAATCATGAATCGAATCATGATTCATGAATCATGAATCATGAATCATGAGTCATGAATTTAATCATGTATCATGAATTGAATCATGCATGGATCATGAATAATGAATTGAATCATATATTGAACCATGAATCATGAATCATGAATTGAATCATGAATCATGAATTGAATCATGTATCATGAAATGAATCATGAATCATGAATCATGAATTGAATCATTTATTGAACCATGAATCATGAATCATGAATTGAATCATGAATCATGAATTGAATCATGTATCATGAAATGAATCATGAATCATGAATCATGAATCATGCATGGATCATGAATCATGAATTGAATCATGAATCATGAATTGAATCATAAATTGAACCATGAATCATGAATCATGAATTGAATCATGAATCATGAATTGAATCATGAATCATGAAATGAATCATGAATCATGAAATGAATCATGAATCATGAATCATGAATCATAAATCATGAATTGAATCATGAATTGAATCATGAATCATGAATCATGAATTGAATCATGAATCATGAATTGAATCATGAATCATGAATTGAATCATGAATCATGAATCATGAATTGAATCATGCATCATGAATCATGAATCATGATTTGAATCATGAATCATAAATTGAATCAAATATTGAATCATGAATCATGAATTGAATCATGAATCATGAATTGAATCATGAATTTAATCATGAATTGAATCATGAATCATGAATCATGAATCATGAATTGAATTATGAATTATGAATTGAATCATGAATCATGAATCATGAATTCAATCATGAATAATGAATAATGAATTGAATCATGAATCATGAATTGAATCATGAATTGAATCATGAATCATGAATTGAATCATGAATCATGAATCATGAATCAGGATTCAGGAATCATGAATAAAATCATGAATCATGAATCATGAATAAAATCATGAATCATGAATTGAATCATAAATCATGAATCATGAATTTAATCATGAATTATGAATTGAATCATGAATCATGAATTGAATCATGAATCATGAATCATGAATTGAATCATGAATCATGAATTTAATCATGAATCATGAATTATGATTTGAATCATGAATCATGAATTGAATCATATATTGAATCATAAATCATAAATTCAATAATGAATCATGAATTGAATCATAAATCATGAATCATGAATTATGAATTGAATCATGAATCATGAATTGAATCATGAATAATGAATAATGAATTGAATCATGAATCATGAATTGAATCATGAATTGAATCATGAATCATGAATTGAATCATGAAACATGAAATGAATCATGAATCATGAATTGAATCATGAATCATGAATTGAATCATGAATTAAATCATGAATCATGAATTGAATCATGAATCATGAATTGAATAATGAATTGAATCATGAATCATGAATTGAATCATGAATTGAATCATGAATCATGAATCATGAATCAAATCATGAATCATGAAGCATGAATTGAATCATGATTCATGAATCATGAATCATGAATCAAACCATGATTTATGAATCATAAAATCATGAATCGAATCATGATTCATGAATCATGTATCATGAATCGAATCATGATTTATGAATCATGAATCATGAATCGAATCATAAATCATGAATTGAATCATAAATCATGAATCATTAAATGAATGATGAATTAAATCATGAATCATGAAGTGAATCATGAATCATGAATCATGAATTGAATCATGAATTAAATCATGAATCATGAATTATGATTTGAATCATGAATCATGAATTGAATCATATATTGAATCATAAATCATGAATTGAATCATGTATCATGAATTGAATCATGAATCATGAATTGAATCATGAATTATGAATTGAATCATGAATCATGAATCATGAATTGAATCATAAATCATGAATAATGAATTGAATCATGAATCATGATTTGAATCATGAATTGAATCATGAATCATGAATCAGCAATCATGAATAAAATCATGAATCGTGAATCATGAATCGAATAATGAATCATGAATCATGAATTGTATCATGAATCATGAATTGAATCATGAATCATGAATTGAATCATGAATTGAATCATGAATCATGAATTGAATCATGAATCATGAATTGAATCATGAATTGAATCATGAATCATGAATTGAATCATGAATCATAAATTGAATCATGAATTGAATTATGAATCATGAATTGAATCATGAATCATGAATCATGAATTGAATCATGAATAATGAATAATGAATTGAATCATGAATCATGAATTGAATCATGATTCATAAATCATGAATCATGAATCAAATATTTATTCATGAATCATGAATCTTGAATCAAATCATGAATCATGAATTGAATCATGAATTGAATCATGAATCATGAATCGAATCATGATTCATGAATCATGAATTGAATAATGAATTGAATCATTTATCATGAATCATGAATCGAATCATGATTCATGAATCATGAATCATGAATCATGAGTCATGAATTTAATCATGTATCATGAATTGAATCATGCATGGATCATGAATAATGAATTGAATCATGAATCATGAATTGAATCATATATTGAACCATGAATCATGAATCATGAATTGAATCATGAATCATGAATTGAATCATGTATCATGAAATGAATCATGAATCATGAATCATGAATCATGCATGGATCATGAATCATGAATTGAATCATGAATCATGAATTGAATCATAAATTGAACCATGAATCATGAATCATGAATTGAATCATAAATTGAACCATGAATCATGAATCATGAATTGAATCATGAATCATGAATTGAATCATGAATCATGAAATGAATCATGAATCATGAAATAAATCATGAATCATGAATCATAATTCATAAATCATGAATCATGAATTGAATCATGAATTGAATCATGAATCATGAATCATGAATTGAATCATGAATCATGAATTGAATCATGAATCATGAATTGAATCATGAATCATGAATCATGAATTGAATCATGAATCATGAATCATGAATCATGATTTGAATCATGAATCATAAATTGAATCAAATATTGAATCATGAATCATGAATTGAATCATGAATCATGAATTGAATCATGAATTTAATCATGAATTGAATCATGAATCATGAATCATGAATCATGAATCATGAATTGAATTGTGAATTATGAATTGAATCATGAATCATGAATCATGAATTCAATCATGAATAATGAATAATGAATTGAATCATGAATCATGAATTGAATCATGAATCATGAATTGAATCATGAATCATGAATCAGGATTCAGGAATCATGAATAAAATCATGAATCATGAATCATGAATAAAATCATGAATCATGAATCATGAATTGAATCATAAATCATGAATCATGAATTTAATCATGAATTATGAATTGAATCATGAATCATGAATTGAATCATGAATCATGAATCATGAATTGAATCATGAATCATGAATTGAATCATGAATAATGAATAATGAATTGAATCATGAATCATGAATTGAATCATGAATTGAATCATGAATCATGAATTGAATCATGAAACATGAAATGAATCATGAATCATGAATTGAATCATGAATCATGAATTGAATCATGAATTAAATCATGAATCATGAATTGAATCATGAATCATGAATTGAATAATGAATTGAATCATGAATCATGAATTGAATCATGAATTGAATCATGAATCATGAATCAAATCATGAATCATGAAGCATGAATTGAATCATGATTCATGAATCATGAATCATGAATCAAACCATGATTTATGAATCATAAAATCATGAATCGAATCATGATTCATGAATCATGTATCATGAATCGAATCATGATTTATGAATCATGAATCATGAATCGAATCATAAATCATGAATCGAATCATAAATCATGAATCATTAAATGAATCATGAATTAAATAATGAATCATGAAGTGAATCATGAATCATGAATCATGAATTGAATCATGAATTAAATCATGAATCATGAATTATGATTTGAATCATGAATCATGAATTGAATCATATATTGAATCATAAATCATGAATTGAATCATGTATCATGAATTGAAACATGAATCATGAATTGAATCATAAATCATGAATAATGAATTGAATCATGAATCATGAATTGAATCATGAATTGAATCATGAATCATGAATCAGCAATCATGAATAAAATCATGAATCATGAATCGAATAATGAATCATGAATCATGAATTGAATCATGAATCATGAATCTCATCATGAATCATGAATTGAATCATGAATAAAATCATGAATCGTGAATCATGAATCGAATAATGAATCATGAATCATGAATTGAATCATGAATCATGAATCTCATCATGAATCATGAATTGAATCATGAATTGAATCATGAATCATGAATTGAATCATAAATCATGAATCATGAATTATGAATTGAATCATGAATCATGAATTGAATCATGAATAATGAATAATGAATTGAATCATGAATCATGAATTGAATCATGATTCATAAATCATGAATCATGAATCATGAATTGAATCATAATTCATAAATCATGAATCATGAATCAAATATTTATTCATGAATCATGAATCTTGAATCAAATCATGAATCATGAATTGAATCATGAATTGAATCATGAATCATGAATCGAATCATGATTCATGAATCATGAATCATGAATCGAATCATGATTCATGAATCATGAATTGAATAATGAATTGAATCATTTATCATAAATCATGAATCGAATCATGATTCATGAATCATGAATCATGAATCATGAGTCATGAATTTAATCATGTATCATGAATTGAATCATGCATGGATCATGAATAATGAATTGAATCATGAATCATGAATTGAATCATATATTGAACCATGAATCATGAATCATGAATTGAATCATGAATCATGAATTGAATCATGTATCATGAAATGAATCATGAATCATGAATCATGAATCATGCATGGATCATGAATCATGAATTGAATCATGAATCATGAATTGAATCATAAATTGAACCATGAATCATGAATCATGAATTGAATCATGAATCATGAATTGAATCATAAATCATGAAATGAATCAAGAATCATGAAATGAATCATGAATCATGAATCATAAATCATGAATCATGAATTGAATCATGAATTGAATCATGAATCATGAATCATGAATTGAATCATGAATCATGAATTGAATCATGAATCATGAATCATGAATTGAATCATGAATTGAATCATGAATCATAAATTGAATCAAATATTGAATCATGAATCATGAATTGAATCATGAATCATGAATTGAATCATGAATTTAATCATGAATTGAATCATGAATCATGAATCATGAATCAGGATTCAGGAATCATGAATAAAATCATGAATCATGAATCATGAATAAAATCATGAATCATGAATCATGAATTGAATCATAAATCATGAATCATGAATTTAATCATGAATTATGAATTGAATCATGAATCATGAATTGAATCATGAATCATGAATCATGAATTGAATCATGAATCATGAATTTAATCATGAATCATGAATTATGATTTGAATCATGAATCATGAATTGAATCATATATTGAATCATAAATCATAAATTCAATAATGAATCATGAATTGAATCATAAATCATGAATCATGAATTATGAATTGAATTAATGAATCATGAATTGAATCATGAATAATGAATAATGAATTGAATCATGAATCATGAATTGAATCATGAATTGAATCATGAATCATGAATTGAATCATGAAACATGAAATGAATCATGAATCATGAATTGAATCATGAATCATGAATTGAATCATGAATCATGAATTGAATCATGAATTGAATCATGAATCATGAATTGAATCATGAATCATAAATTGAATCATGAATTGAATTATGAATCATGAATTGAATCATGAATCATGAATCATGAAATGAATCATGAATCATGAATCATGAAATGAATCATGAATCATGAATTGAATCATGAATAATGAATAATGAATTGAATCATGAATCATGAATTGAATCATGATTCATAAATCATGAATCATGAATCAAATATTTATTCATGAATCATGAATCTTGAATCAAATCATGAATCATGAATCGAATCATGATTCATGAATCATGAATCATGAATCGAATCATGATTCATGAATCATAAATCATGAATCATGAGTCATGAATTTAATCATGTATCATGAATTGAATCATATATTGAACCATGAATCATGAATCATGAATTGAATCATGAATTATGAATTGAATCATGTATCATGAAATGAATCATGAATCATGAATCATGCATGGATCATGAATCATGAATTGAATCATGAATCATGAATTGAATCATAAATTGAACCATGAATCATGAATCATGAATTGAATCATAAATTGAACCATGAATCATGAATCATGAATTGAATCATGAATCATGAATTGAATCATGAATCATGAAATGAATCATGAATCATGAAATGAATCATGAATCATGAATCATGAATCATAAATCATGAATCATGAATTGAATCATGAATTGAATCATGAATCATGAATCATGAATTGAATCATGAATCATGAATTGAATCATGAATCATGAATTGAATCATGAATCATGAATCATGAATTGAATCATGAATCATGAATCGAATCATAAATCATGAATCATTAAATGAATCATGAATTAAATAATGAATCATGAAGTGAATCATGAATCATGAATCATGAATTGAATCATGAATTAAATCATGAATCATGAATTATGATTTGAATCATGAATCATGAATTGAATCATATATTGAATCATAAATCATGAATTGAATCATGTATCATGAATTGAATCATGAATCATGAATTGAATCATGAATTATGAATTGAATCATGAATCATGAATCATGAATTGAATCATGAATCATGAATTATGAATTGAATCATGAATCATGAATTGAATCATGAATTGAATCATGAATCATGAATTGAATCATAAATTGAATCATCAATCATGAATCATGAATCATGAATCAGCAATCATGAATTGAATCATGAATCATGAATTGAATCATGAATTGAATCATGAATCATGAATTCAATCATGAATTGAATCATGAATCATGAATTGAATCATGAATCATAAATTGAATCATGAATTGAATTATGAATCATGAATTGAATCATGAATCATGAATCATGAAATGAATCATGAATCATGAATCATGAAATGAATCATGAATCATGAATTGAATCATGAATAATGAATAATGAATTGAATCATGAATCATGAATTGAATCATGATTCATAAATCATGAATCATGAATCAAATATTTATTCATGAATCATGAATCTTGAATCAAATCATGAATCATGAATCGAATCATGATTCATGAATCATGAATCATGAATCGAATCATGATTCATGAATCATAAATCATGAATCATGAGTCATGAATTTAATCATGTATCATGAATTGAATCATATATTGAACCATGAATCATGAATCATGAATTGAATCATGAATTATGAATTGAATCATGTATCATGAAATGAATCATGAATCATGAATCATGAATCATGCATGGATCATGAATCATGAATTGAATCATGAATCATGAATTGAATCATAAATTGAACCATGAATCATGAATCATGAATTGAATCATAAATTGAACCATGAATCATGAATCATGAATTGAATCATGAATCATGAATTGAATCATGAATCATGAAATGAATCATGAATCATGAAATGAATCATGAATCATGAATCATGAATCATAAATCATGAATCATGAATTGAATCATGAATTGAATCATGAATCATGAATCATGAATTGAATCATGAATCATGAATTGAATCATGAATCATGAATTGAATCATGAATCATGAATCATGAATTGAATCATGAATCATGAATCGAATCATAAATCATGAATCATTAAATGAATCATGAATTAAATAATGAATCATGAAGTGAATCATGAATCATGAATCATGAATTGAATCATGAATTAAATCATGAATCATGAATTATGATTTGAATCATGAATCATGAATTGAATCATATATTGAATCATAAATCATGAATTGAATCATGTATCATGAATTGAATCATGAATCATGAATTGAATCATGAATTATGAATTGAATCATGAATCATGAATCATGAATTGAATCATGAATCATGAATTATGAATTGAATCATGAATCATGAATTGAATCATGAATTGAATCATGAATCATGAATTGAATCATAAATTGAATCATCAATCATGAATCATGAATCATGAATCAGCAATCATGAATTGAATCATGAATCATGAATTGAATCATGAATTGAATCATGAATCATGAATTCAATCATGAATTGAATCATGAATCATGAATCATAATTCGAATAATGAATCATGAATCATGAATCATGAATCTAATCATGAATCATGAATTGAATCATGAATTGAATCATGAATCATGAATTGAATCATAAATCATGAATCATGAATTATGAATTGAATCATGAATCATGAATTGAATCATGAATAATGAATAATGAATTGAATCATGAATCATGAATTGAATCATGATTCATAAATCTTGAATCATGAATCAAATATTTATTCATGAATCATGAATCTTGAATCAAATCATGAATCATGAATTGAATCATGAATTGAATCATGAATCATGAATCGAATCATGATTCATGAATCATGAATCATGAATCGAATCATGATTCATGAATCATGAATTGAATAATGAACTGAATCATTTATCATGAATCATGAATCGAATCATGATTCATGAATCATGAATCATGAATCATGAGTCATGAATTTAATCATGTATCATGAATTGAATCATGCATGGATCATGAATAATGAATTGAATCATATATTGAACCATGAATCATGAATCATGAATTGAATCATGAATCATGAATTGAATCATGTATCATGAAATGAATCATGAATCATGAATCATGAATTGAATCATATATTGAACCATGAATCATGAATCATGAATTGAATCATGAATCATGAATTGAATCATGTATCATGAAATGAATCATGAATCATGAATCATGAATCATGCATGGATCATGAATCATGAATTGAATCATGAATCATGAATTGAATCATAAATTGAACCATGAATCATGAATCATGAATTGAATCATGAATCATGAATTGAATCATGAATCATGAAATGAATCATGAATCATGAAATGAATCATGAATCATGAATCATGAATCATAAATCATGAATTGAATCATGAATTGAATCATGAATCATGAATCATGAATTGAATCATGAATCATGAATTGAATCATGAATCATGAATTGAATCATGAATCATGAATCATGAATTGAATCATGAATCATGAATCATGAATCATGATTTGAATCATGAATCATAAATTGAATCAAATATTGAATCATGAATCATGAATTGAATCATGAATCATGAATTGAATCATGAATTTAATCATGAATTGAATCATGAATCATGAATCATGAATTGAATTATGAATTATGAATTGAATCATGAATCATGAATCATGAATTCAATCATGAATAATGAATAATGAATTGAATCATGAATCATGAATTGAATCATGAATTGAATCATGAATCATGAATCATGAATTGAATCATGAATCATGAATCATGAATCAGGATTCAGGAATCATGAATAAAATCATGAATCATGAATCATGAATAAAATCATGAATCATGAATTGAATCATAAATCATGAATCATGAATTTAATCATGAATTATGAATTGAATCATGAATCATGAATTGAATCATGAATCATGAATCATGAATTGAATCATGAATCATGAATTTAATCATGAATCATGAATTATGATTTGAATTATGAATCATGAATTGAATCATATATTGAATCATAAATCATAAATTCAATAATGAATCATGAATTGAATCATAAATCATGAATCATGAATTATGAATTGAATCATGAATCATGAATTGAATCATGAATAATGAATAATGAATTGAATCATGAATCATGAATTGAATCATGAATTGAATCATGAATCATGAATTGAATCATGAAACATGAAATGAATCATGAATCATGAATTGAATCATGAATCATGAATTGAATCATGAATTAAATCATGAATCATGAATTGAATCATGAATCATGAATTGAATAATGAATTGAATCATGAATCATGAATTGAATCATGAATTGAATCATGAATCATGAATCATGAATCAAATCATGAATCATGAAGCATGAATTGAATCATGATTCATGAATCATGAATCATGAATCAAACCATGATTTATGAATCATAAAATCATGAATCGAATCATGATTCATGAATCATGTATCATGAATCGAATCATGATTTATGAATCATGAATCATGAATCGAATCATAAATCATGAATTGAATCATAAATCATGAATCATTAAATGAATGATGAATTAAATCATGAATCATGAAGTGAATCATGAATCATGAATCATGAATTGAATCATGAATTAAATGATGAATCATGAATTATGATTTGAATCATGAATCATGAATTGAATCATATATTGAATCATAAATCATGAATTGAATCATGTATCATGAATTGAATCATGAATCATGAATTGAATCATGAATTATGAATTGAATCATGAATCATGAATCATGAATTGAATCATAAATCATGAATAATGAATTGAATCATGAATCATGAATTGAATCATGAATTGAATCATGAATCATGAATCAGCAATCATGAATAAAATCATGAATCGTGAATCATGAATCGAATAATGAATCATGAATCATGAATTGTATCATGAATCATGAATTGAATCATGAATCATGAATTGAATCATGAATTGAATCATGAATCATGAATTGAATCATGAATTGAATCATGAATCATGAATTGAATCATGAATCATAAATTGAATCATGAATTGAATTATGAATCATGAATTGAATCATGAATCATGAATCATGAATTGAATCATGAATAATGAATAATGAATTGAATCATGAATCATGAATTGAATCATGATTCATAAATCATGAATCATGAATCAAATATTTATTCATGAATCATGAATCTTGAATCAAATCATGAATCATGAATTGAATCATGAATTGAATCATGAATCATGAATCGAATCATATTCATGAATCATGAATTGAATAATGAATTGAATCATTTATCATGAATCATGAATCGAATCATGATTCATGAATCATGAATCATGAATCATGAGTCATGAATTTAATCATGTATCATGAATTGAATCATGCATGGATCATGAATAATGAATTGAATCATGAATCATGAATGAATCATATATTGAACCATGAATCATGAATCATGAATTGAATCATGAATCATGAATTGAATCATGTATCATGAAATGAATCATGAATCATGAATCATGAATCATGCATGGATCATGAATCATGAATTGAATCATGAATCATGAATTGAATCATAAATTGAACCATGAATCATGAATCATGAATTGAATCATAAATTGAACCATGAATCATGAATCATGAATTGAATCATGAATCATGAATTGAATCATGAATCATGAAATGAATCATGAATCATGAAATAAATCATGAATCATGAATCATGAATCATAAATCATGAATCATGAATTGAATCATGAATTGAATCATGAATCATGAATCATGAATTGAATCATGAATCATGAATTGAATCATGAATCATGAATTGAATCATGAATCATGAATCATGAATTGAATCATGAATCATGAATCATGAATCATGATTTGAATCATGAATCATAAATTGAATCAAATATTGAATCATGAATCATGAATTGAATCATGAATCATGAATTGAATCATGAATTTAAGCATGAATTGAATCATGAATCATGAATCATGAATCATGAATTGAATTGTGAATTGAATTGAATCATGAATCATGAATCATGAATTCAATCATGAATAATGAATAATGAATTGAATCATGAATCATGAATTGAATCATGAATTGAATCATGAATCATGAATTGAATCATGAATCATGAATCAGGATTCAGGAATCATGAATAAAATCATGAATCATGAATCATGAATAAAATCATGAATCATGAATCATGAATTGAATCATAAATCATGAATCATGAATTTAATCATGATTATGAATTGAATCATGAATCATGAATTGAATCATGAATCATGAATCATGAATTGAATCATGAATCATGAATTGAATCATGAATAATGAATAATGAATTGAATCATGAATCATGAATTGAATCATGAATTGAATCATGAATCATGAATTGAATCATGAAACATGAAATGAATCATGAATCATGAATTGAATCATGAATCATGAATTGAATCATGAATTAAATCATGAATCATGAATTGAATCATGAATCATGAATTGAATAATGAATTGAATCATGAATCATGAATTGAATCATGAATTGAATCATGAATCATGAATCAAATCATGAATCATGAAGCATGAATTGAATCATGATTCATGAATCATGAATCAAACCATGATTTATGAATCATAAAATCATGAATCGAATCATGATTCATGAATCATGTATCATGAATCGAATCATGATTTATGAATCATGAATCATGAATCGAATCATAAATCATGAATCGAATCATAAATCATAAATCATTAAATGAATCATGAATAAATAATGAATCATGAATGAATCATGAATCATGAATCTTGAATTGAATCATGAATTAAATCATGAATCATGAATTATGATTTGAATCATGAATCATGAATTGAATCATATATTGAATCATAAATCATGAATTGAATCATGTATCATGAATTGAAACATGAATCATGAATTGAATCATAAATCATGAATAATGAATTGAATCATGAATCATGAATTGAATCATGAATTGAATCATGAATCATGAATCAGCAATCATGAATAAAATCATGAATCGTGAATCATGAATCGAATAATGAATCATGAATCATGAATTGAATCATGAATCATGAATCTCATCATGATCATGAATTGAATCATGAATTGAATCATGAATCATGAATTGAATCATAAATCATGAATCATGAATTATGAATTGAATCATGAATCATGAATTGAATCATGAATAATGAATAATGAATTGAATCATGAATCATGAATTGAATCATTCATAATCATGAATCATGAATCATGAATTGAATCATGATTCATAAATCATGAATCATGAATCAAATATTTATTCATGAATCATGAATCTTGAATCAAATCATGAATCATGAATTGAATCATGAATTGAATCATGAATCATGAATCGAATCATGATTCATGAATCATGAATCATGAATCGAATCATGATTCATGAATCATGAATTGAATAATGAATTGAATCATTTATCATGAATCATGAATCGAATCATGATTCATGAATCATGAATCATGAATCATGAGTCATGAATTTAATCATGTATCATGAATTGAATCATGCATGGATCATGAATAATGAATTGAATCATGAATCATGAATTGAATCATATATTGAACCATGAATCATGAATCATGAATTGAATCATGAATCATGAATTGAATCATGTATCATGAAATGAATCATGAATCATGAATCATGCATGGATCATGAATCATGAATTGAATCATGAATCATGAATTGAATCATAAATTGAACCATGAATCATGAATCATGAATTGAATCATGAATCATGAATTGAATCATAAATCATGAAATGAATCATGAATCATGAATGAATCATGAATCATGAATCATGAATCATGAATCATGAATCATGAAATCATGAATCATGAAT
>NW_027447206.1:0-35673 GCF_038048845.1 Mixophyes fleayi | reverse complement strand
TAGCAGGAGAAATAGCAAAACATAGTCATTTCTTCATTGCCGTCCAAAAACAACGCTTTTTTGCATTCCTGTCTCACTTTC
This sequence comes from Mixophyes fleayi, assembly GCF_038048845.1. Classification (NCBI taxonomy): domain Eukaryota; kingdom Metazoa; phylum Chordata; class Amphibia; order Anura; family Limnodynastidae; genus Mixophyes; species Mixophyes fleayi. The sequence goes on along the minus strand of NW_027447206.1, from coordinate 35,592 downwards.
TCTTACAAACAATGATTTTCATCAATCCTTTTACATAATTCTTGTTTCTCATGACATTTCTAACATTGCCCACAATTATCAACTTTCTAAGTCTTTCTGAGCACGAGAAATCGTAAAACATAGTCATTTCTTCATTGCCGTCCAAAAACAACGCTTTTTTGCATTCCTGTCTCACTTTCTCTTAGAAACAATGATTTACATCAATCCTTTTACATAATTCTTGTTTCTCATGACATTTCTAACATTGCCCACAATTATCAACTTTCTAAGTCTTTCTGAGCAGGAGAAATCGCAAAACATAGTCATTTCTTAATTGCCGTACAAAAACAACGCTTTTTTGCATTCCTGTCTCACTTTCTCTTGTAAACAATGATTTACATCAATCCTTTTACATAATTCTTGTTTCTCATGACATTTCTAACATTGCCCACAATTATCAACTTTCTAAGTCTTTCTGAGCAGGAGAAATCGCAAAACATAGTCATTTCTTCATTGCCGTACAAAAACAACGCTTTTTTGCATTCCTGTCTCACTTTCTCTTAGAAACAATGATTTACATCAATCCTTTTACATAATTCTTGCTTCTCATGACATTTCTAACATTGCCCACAATTATCAACTTTCTAAGTCTTTCTGAGCAGGAGAAATTGCAAAACATAGTCATTTCTTCATTGCCGTACAAAAACAACGCTTTTTTGCATTCCTGTCTCACTTTCTCTTGTAAACAATGATTTACATCAATCCTTTTACATAATTCTTGTTTCTCATGACATTTCTAACATTGCCCACAATTATCAACTTTCTAAGTCTTTCTGAGCATGAGAAATCGCAAAACATAGTCATTTCTTCATTGCCGTCCAAAAACAACGCTTTTTTGCATTCCTGTCTCACTTTCTCTTAGAAACAATGATTTACATCAATCCTTTTACATAATTCTTGTTTCTCATGACATTTCTAACATTGCCCACAATTATCAACTTTCTAAGTCTTTCTGAGCAGGAGAAATCGCAAAACATAGTCATTTCTTCATTGCCGTACAAAAACAACGCTTTTTTGCATTCCTGTCTCACTTTCTCTTGTAAACAATGATTTACATCAATCCTTTTACATAATTCTTGTTTCTCATGACATTTCTAACATTGCCCACAATTATCAACTTTCTAAGTCTTTCTGAGCAGGAGAAATCGCAAAACATAGTCATTTCTTCATTGCCCGTCCAAAAACAACGCTTTTTTGCATTCCTGTCTCACTTTCTCTTGTAAACAATGATTTACATCAATCCTTTTACATAATTCTTGTTTCTCATGACATTTCTAACATTGCCCACAATTATCAACTTTCTAAGTCTTTCTGAGCAGGAGAAATTGCAAAACATAGTCATTTCTTCATTGCCGTAGAAAAACAACGCTTTTTTGCATTCCTGTCTCACTTTCTCTTACAAACAATGATATTCATCAATCCTTTTACATAATTCTTGTTTCTCATGACATTTCTAACATTGCCCACAATTATCAACTTTCTAAGTCTTTCTGAGCAGGAGAAATTGCAAAACATAGTCATTTCTTCATTGCCGTACAAAAACAACGCTTTTTTGCATTCCTGTCTCACTTTCTCTTAGAAACAATGATTTACATCAATCCTTTTACATAATTCTTGTTTCTCATGACATTTCTAACATTGCCCACAATTATCAACTTTCTAAGTCTTTCTGAGCAGGAGAAATTGCAAAACATAGTCATTTCTTCATTGCCGTACAAAAACAACGCTTTTTTGCATTCCTGTCTCACTTTCTCTTGTAAACAATGATTTACATCAATCCTTTTACATAATTCTTGTTTCTCATGACATTTCTAACATTGCCCACAATTATCAACTTTCTCAGTCTTTCTGAGCACGAGAAATCGCAAAACATAGTCATTTCTTCATTGCCGTCCAAAAACAACGCTTTTTTGCATTCCTGTCTCACTTTCTCTTAGAAACAATGATTTACATCAATCCTTTTACATAATTCTTGTTTCTCATGACATTTCTAACATTGCCCACAATTATCAACTTTCTAAGTCTTTCTGAGCAGGAGAAATCGCAAAACATAGTCATTTCTTCATTGCCGTCCAAAAACAACGCTTTTTTTGCATTCCTGTCTCACTTTCTCTTACAAACAATGATTTTCATCAATCCTTTTACATAATTCTTGTTTCTCATGACATTTCTAACATTGCCCACAATTATCAACTTTCTAAGTCTTTCTGAGCAGGAGAAATCGCAAAACATAGTCATTTCTTCATTGCCGTACAAAAACAACGCTTTTTTGCATTCCTGTCTCACTTTCTCTTAGAAACAATGATTTTGCATCAATCCTTTTACATAATTCTTGCTTCTCATGACATTTCTAACATTGCCCACAATTATCAACTTTCTAAGTCTTTCTGAGCAGGAGAAATCGCAAAACATAGTCATTTCTTCATTGCCGTCCAAAAACAACGCTTTTTTGCATTCCTGTCTCACTTTCTCTTACAAACAATGATTTTCATCAATCCTTTTACATAATTCTTGTTTCTCATGACATTTCTAACTTTGCCCACAATTATCAACTTTCTAAGTCTTTCTGAGCACGAGAAATCGTAAAACATAGTCATTTCTTCATTGCCGTCCAAAAACAACGCTTTTTTGCATTCCTGTCTCACTTTCTCTTAGAAACAATGATTTACATCAATCCTTTTACATAATTCTTGTTTCTCATGACATTTCTAACATTGCCCACAATTATCAACTTTCTAAGTCTTTCTGAGCAGGAGAAATCGCAAAACATAGTCATTTCTTCATTGCCGTCCAAAAACAACGCTTTTTGCATTCCTGTCTCACTTTCTCTTAGAAACAATGATTTACATCAATACTTTTACATAATTCTTGTTTCTCATGACATTTCTAACATTGCCCACAATTATCAACCTTCTAAGTCTTTCTGAGCACGAGAAATCGTAAAACATAGTCATTTCTTTATTGCCGTCCAAAAACAACGCTTTTTTGCATTCCTGTCTCACTTTCTCTTAGAAACAATGATTTACATCAATCCTTTTACATAATTCTTGTTTCTCATGACATTTCTAACATTGCCCACAATTATCAACTTTCTAAGTCTTTCTGAGCAGGAGAAATCGCAAAACATAGTCATTTCTTAATTGCCGTACAAAAACAACGCTTTTTTGCATTCCTGTCTCACTTTCTCTTAGAAACAATGATTTACATCAATCCTTTTACATAATTCTTGTTTCTCATGACATTTCTAACATTGCCCACAATTATCAACTTTCTAAGTCTTTCTGAGCAGGAGAAATCGCAAAACATAGTCATTTCTTCATTGCCGTACAAAAACAACGCTTTTTTGCATTCCTGTCTCACTTTCTCTTAGAAACAATGATTTACATCAATCCTTTTACATAATTCTTGTTTCTCATGACATTTCTAACATTGCCCACAATTATCAACTTTCTAAGTCTTTCTGAGCAGGAGAAATTGCAAAACATAGTCATTTCTTCATTGCCGTACAAAAACAACGCTTTTTTGCATTCCTGTCTCACTTTCTCTTGTAAACAATGATTTACATCAATCCTTTTACATAATTCTTGTTTCTCATGACATTTCTAACATTGCCCACAATTATCAACTTTCTCAGTCTTTCTGAGCACGAGAAATCGCAAAACATAGTCATTTCTTCATTGCCGTCCAAAAACAACGCTTTTTTGCATTCCTGTCTCACTTTCTCTTAGAAACAATGATTTACATCAATCCTTTTACATAATTCTTGTTTCTCATGACATTTCTAACATTGCCCACAATTATCAACTTTCTAAGTCTTTCTGAGCACGAGAAATCGCAAAACATAGTCATTTCTTCATTGCCGTCCAAAAACAACGCTTTTTTGCATTCCTGTCTCACTTTCTCTTAGAAACAATGATTTACATCAATCCTTTTACATAATTCTTGTTTCTCATGACATTTCTAACATTGCCCACAATTATCAACTTTCTAAGTCTTTCTGAGCAGGAGAAATCGCAAACATAGTCATTTCTTCATTGCCGTCCAAAAACAACGCTTTTTTGCATTCCTGTCTCACTTTCTCTTGTAAACAATGATTTACATCAATCCTTTTACATAATTCTTGTTTCTCATGACATTTCTAACATTGCCCACAATTATCAACTTTCTAAGTCTTTCTGAGCAGGAGAAATTGCAAAACATAGTCATCTCTTCATTGCCGTAGAAAAACAACGCTTTTTTGCATTCCTGTCTCACTTTCTCTTACAAACAATGATTTTCATCAATCCTTTTACATAATTCTTGTTTCTCATGACATTTCTAACATTGCCCACAATTATCAACTTTCTAAGTCTTTCTGAGCAGGAGAAATTGCAAAACATAGTCATTTCTTCATTGCCGTACAAAAACAACGCTTTTTTGCATTCCTGTCTCACTTTCTCTTAGAAACAATGATTTACATCAATCCTTTTACATAATTCTTGTTTCTCATGACATTTCTAACATTGCCCACAATTATCAACTTTCTAAGTCTTTCTGAGCAGGAGAAATCGCAAAACATAGTCATTTCTTCATTGCCGTCCAAAAACAACGCTTTTTTGCATTCCTGTCTCACTTTCTCTTAGAAACAATGATTTACATCAATCCTTTTACATAATTCTTGTTTCTCATGAAATTTCTAACATTGCCCACAATTATCAACTTTCTAAGTCTTTCTGAGCAGGAGAAATTGCAAAACATAGTCATTTCTTCATTGCCGTACAAAAACAACGCTTTTTTGCATTCCTGTCTCACTTTCTCTTGTAAACAATGATTTACATCAATCCTTTTACATAATTCTTGTTTCTCATGACATTTCTAACATTGCCCACAATTATCAACTTTCTCAGTCTTTCTGAGCACGAGAAATCGCAAAACATAGTCATTTCTTCATTGCCGTCCAAAAACAACGCTTTTTTGCATTCCTGTCTCACTTTCTCTTAGAAACAATGATTTACATCAATCCTTTTACATAATTCTTGTTTCTCATGACATTTCTAACATTGCCCACAATTATCAACTTTCTAAGTCTTTCTGAGCAGGAGAAATCGCAAAACATAGTCATTTCTTCATTGCCGTCCAAAAACAACGCTTTTTTGCATTCCTGTCTCACTTTCTCTTAGAAACAATGATTTACATCAATCCTTTTACATAATTCTTGTTTCTCATGACATTTCTAACATTGCCCACAATTATCAACTTTCTAAGTCTTTCTGAGCAGGAGAAATCGCAAAACATAGTCATTTCTTCATTGCCGTCCAAAAACAACGCTTTTTTGCATTCCTGTCTCACTTTCTCTTACAAACAATGATTTTCATCAATCCTTTTACATAATTCTTGTTTCTCATGACATTTCTAACATTGCCCACAATTATCAACTTTCTAAGTCTTTCTGAGCACGAGAAATCGTAAAACATAGTCATTTCTTCATTGCCGTCCAAAAACAACGCTTTTTTTGCATTCCTGTCTCACTTCTCTTAGAAACAATGATTTACATCAATCCTTTTACATAATTCTTGTTTCTCATGACATTTCTAACATTGCCCACAATTATCAACTTTCTAAGTCTTTCTGAGCAGGAGAAATCGCAAAACATAGTCATTTCTTAATTGCCGTACAAAAACAACGCTTTTTTTGCATTCCTGTCTCACTTTCTCTTGTAAACAATGATTTACATCAATCCTTTTACATAATTCTTGTTTCTCATGACATTTCTAACATTGCCCACAATTATCAACTTTCTAAGTCTTTCTGAGCAGGAGAAATCGCAAAACATAGTCATTTCTTCATTGCCGTACAAAAACAACGCTTTTTTGCATTCCTGTCTCACTTTCTCTTAGAAACAATGATTTACATCAATCCTTTTACATAATTCTTGCTTCTCATGACATTTCTAACATTGCCCACAATTATCAACTTTCTAAGTCTTTCTGAGCAGGAGAAATTGCAAAACATAGTCATTTCTTCATTGCCGTACAAAAACAACGCTTTTTTGCATTCCTGTCTCACTTTCTCTTGTAAACAATGATTTACATCAATCCTTTTACATAATTCTTGTTTCTCATGACATTTCTAACATTGCCCACAATTATCAACTTTCTAAGTCTTTCTGAGCATGAGAAATCGCAAAACATAGTCATTTCTTCATTGCCGTCCAAAAACAACGCTTTTTTGCATTCCTGTCTCACTTTCTCTTAGAAACAATGATTTACATCAATCCTTTTACATAATTCTTGTTTCTCATGACATTTCTAACATTGCCCACAATTATCAACTTTCTAAGTCTTTCTGAGCAGGAGAAATCGCAAAACATAGTCATTTCTTCATTGCCGTACAAAAACAACGCTTTTTTGCATTCCTGTCTCACTTTCTCTTGTAAACAATGATTTACATCAATCCTTTTACATAATTCTTGTTTCTCATGACATTTCTAACATTGCCCACAATTATCAACTTTCTAAGTCTTTCTGAGCAGGAGAAATCGCAAAACATAGTCATTTCTTCATTGCCGTCCAAAAACAACGCTTTTTGCATTCCTGTCTCACTTTCTCTTGTAAACAATGATTTACATCAATCCTTTTACATAATTCTTGTTTCTCATGACATTTCTAACATTGCCCACAATTATCAACTTTCTAAGTCTTTCTGAGCAGGAGAAATTGCAAAACATAGTCATTTCTTCATTGCCGTAGAAAAACAACGCTTTTTTGCATTCCTGTCTCACTTTCTCTTACAAACAATGATATTCATCAATCCTTTTACATAATTCTTGTTTCTCATGACATTTCTAACATTGCCCACAATTATCAACTTTCTAAGTCTTTCTGAGCAGGAGAAATTGCAAAACATAGTCATTTCTTCATTGCCGTACAAAAACAACGCTTTTTGCATTCCTGTCTCACTTTCTCTTAGAAACAATGATTTACATCAATCCTTTTACATAATTCTTGTTTCTCATGACATTTCTAACATTGCCCACAATTATCAACTTTCTAAGTCTTTCTGAGCAGGAGAAATCGCAAAACATAGTCATTTCTTAATTGCCGTACAAAAACAACGCTTTTTTGCATTCCTGTCTCACTTTCTCTTGTAAACAATGATTTACATCAATCCTTTTACATAATTCTTGTTTCTCATGACATTTCTAACATTGCCCACAATTATCAACTTTCTAAGTCTTTCTGAGCAGGAGAAATCGCAAAACATAGTCATTTCTTCATTGCCGTACAAAAACAACGCTTTTTTGCATTCCTGTCTCACTTTCTCTTAGAAACAATGATTTACATCAATCCTTTTACATAATTCTTGCTTCTCATGACATTTCTAACATTGCCCACAATTATCAACTTTCTAAGTCTTTCTGAGCAGGAGAAATTGCAAAACATAGTCATTTCTTCATTGCCGTACAAAAACAACGCTTTTTTGCATTCCTGTCTCACTTTCTCTTGTAAACAATGATTTACATCAATCCTTTTACATAATTCTTGTTTCTCATGACATTTCTAACATTGCCCACAATTATCAACTTTCTAAGTCTTTCTGAGCATGAGAAATCGCAAAACATAGTCATTTCTTCATTGCCGTACAAAAACAACGCTTTTTTGCATTCCTGTCTCACTTTCTCTTAGAAACAATGATTTACATCAATCCTTTTACATAATTCTTGTTTCTCATGACATTTCTAACATTGCCCACAATTATCAACTTTCTAAGTCTTTCTGAGCAGGAGAAATCGCAAAACATAGTCATTTCTTCATTGCCGTCCAAAAACAACGCTTTTTTGCATTCCTGTCTCACTTTCTCTTGTAAACAATGATTTACATCAATCCTTTTACATAATTCTTGTTTCTCATGACATTTCTAACATTGCCCACAATTATCAACTTTCTAAGTCTTTCTGAGCAGGAGAAATTGCAAAACATAGTCATTTCTTCATTGCCGTAGAAAAACAACGCTTTTTTGCATTCCTGTCTCACTTTCTCTTACAAACAATGATATTCATCAATCCTTTTACATAATTCTTGTTTCTCATGACATTTCTAACATTGCCCACAATTATCAACTTTCTAAGTCTTTCTGAGCAGGAGAAATTGCAAAACATAGTCATTTCTTCATTGCCGTACAAAAACAACGCTTTTTTTGCATTCCTGTCTCACTTTCTCTTAGAAACAATGATTTACATCAATCCTTTTACATAATTCTTGTTTCTCATGACATTTCTAACATTGCCCACAATTATCAACTTTCTAAGTCTTTCTGAGCAGGAGAAATTGCAAAACATAGTCATTTCTTCATTGCCGTACAAAAACAACGCTTTTTTGCATTCCTGTCTCACTTTCTCTTGTAAACAATGATTTACATCAATCCTTTTACATAATTCTTGTTTCTCATGACATTTCTAACATTGCCCACAATTATCAACTTTCTCAGTCTTTCTGAGCACGAGAAATCGCAAAACATAGTCATTTCTTCATTGCCGTCCAAAAACAACGCTTTTTTGCATTCCTGTCTCACTTTCTCTTAGAAACAATGATTTACATCAATCCTTTTACATAATTCTTGTTTCTCATGACATTTCTAACATTGCCCACAATTATCAACTTTCTAAGTCTTTCTGAGCAGGAGAAATCGCAAAACATAGTCATTTCTTCATTGCCGTCCAAAAACAACGCTTTTTTGCATTCCTGTCTCACTTTCTCTTACAAACAATGATTTTCATCAATCCTTTTACATAATTCTTGTTTCTCATGACATTTCTAACATTGCCCACAATTATCAACTTTCTAAGTCTTTCTGAGCAGGAGAAATCGCAAAACATAGTCATTTCTTCATTGCCGAACAAAAACAACGCTTTTTTGCATTCCTGTCTCACTTTCTCTTAGAAACAATGATTTTGCATCAATCCTTTTACATAATTCTTGCTTCTCATGACATTTCTAACATTGCCCACAATTATCAACTTTCTAAGTCTTTCTGAGCAGGAGAAATCGCAAAACATAGTCATTTCTTCATTGCCGTCCAAAAACAACGCTTTTTTGCATTCCTGTCTCACTTTCTCTTACAAACAATGATTTTCATCAATCCTTTTACATAATTCTTGTTTCTCATGACATTTCTAACATTGCCCACAATTATCAACTTTCTAAGTCTTTCTGAGCAGGAGAAATCGCAAAACATAGTCATTTCTTCATTGCCGTCCAAAAACAACGCTTTTTTGCATTCCTGTCTCACTTTCTCTTACAAACAATGATTTTCATCAATCCTTTTACATAATTCTTGTTTCTCATGACATTTCTAACATTGCCCACAATTATCAACTTTCTAAGTCTTTCTGAGCAGGAGAAATCGCAAAACATAGTCATTTCTTCATTGCCGTACAAAAACAACGCTTTTTTGCATTCCTGTCTCACTTTCTCTTAGAAACAATGATTTACATCAATCCTTTTACATAATTCTTGTTTCTCATGAAATTTCTAACATTGCCCACAATTATCAACTTTCTAAGTCTTTCTGAGCAGGAGAAATTGCAAAACATAGTCATTTCTTCATTGCCGTACAAAAACAACGCTTTTTTGCATTCCTGTCTCACTTTCTCTTGTAAACAATGATTTACATCAATCCTTTTACATAATTCTTGTTTCTCATGACATTTCTAACATTGCCCACAATTATCAACTTTCTCAGTCTTTCTGAGCACGAGAAATCGCAAAACATAGTCATTTCTTCATTGCCGTCCAAAAACAACGCTTTTTTGCATTCCTGTCTCACTTTCTCTTAGAAACAATGATTTACATCAATCCTTTTACATAATTCTTGTTTCTCATGACATTTCTAACATTGCCCACAATTATCAACTTTCTAAGTCTTTCTGAGCACGAGAAATCGCAAAACATAGTCATTTCTTCATTGCCGTCCAAAAACAACGCTTTTTTGCATTCCTGTCTCACTTTCTCTTAGAAACAATGATTTACATCAATCCTTTTACATAATTCTTGTTTCTCATGACATTTCTAACATTGCCCACAATTATCAACTTTCTAAGTCTTTCTGAGCAGGAGAAATCGCAAAACATAGTCATTTCTTCATTGCCGTCCAAAAACAACGCTTTTTTGCATTCCTGTCTCACTTTCTCTTAGAAACAATGATTTACATCAATCCTTTTACATAATTCTTGTTTCTCATGACATTTCTAACATTGCCCACAATTATCAACTTTCTAAGTCTTTCTGAGCAGGAGAAATAGCAAAACATAGTCATTTCTTCATTGCCGTCCAAAAACAACGCTTTTTTGCATTCCTGTCTCACTTTCTCTTACAAACAATGATTTTCATCAATCCTTTTACATAATTCTTGTTTCTCATGACATTTCTAACATTGCCCACAATTATCAACTTTCTAAGTCTTTCTGAGCACGAGAAATCGTAAAACATAGTCATTTCTTCATTGCCGTCCAAAAACAACGCTTTTTTGCATTCCTGTCTCACTTTCTCTTAGAAACAATGATTTACATCAATCCTTTTACATAATTCTTGTTTCTCATGACATTTCTAACATTGCCCACAATTATCAACTTTCTAAGTCTTTCTGAGCAGGAGAAATCGCAAAACATAGTCATTTCTTAATTGCCGTACAAAAACAACGCTTTTTTGCATTCCTGTCTCACTTTCTCTTGTAAACAATGATTTACATCAATCCTTTTACATAATTCTTGTTTCTCATGACATTTCTAACATTGCCCACAATTATCAACTTTCTAAGTCTTTCTGAGCAGGAGAAATCGCAAAACATAGTCATTTCTTCATTGCCGTACAAAAACAACGCTTTTTTGCATTCCTGTCTCACTTTCTCTTAGAAACAATGATTTACATCAATCCTTTTACATAATTCTTGCTTCTCATGACATTTCTAACATTGCCCACAATTATCAACTTTCTAAGTCTTTCTGAGCAGGAGAAATTGCAAAACATAGTCATTTCTTCATTGCCGTACAAAAACAACGCTTTTTTGCATTCCTGTCTCACTTTCTCTTGTAAACAATGATTTACATCAATCCTTTTACATAATTCTTGTTTCTCATGACATTTCTAACATTGCCCACAATTATCAACTTTCTAAGTCTTTCTGAGCATGAGAAATCGCAAAACATAGTCATTTCTTCATTGCCGTCCAAAAACAACGCTTTTTTGCATTCCTGTCTCACTTTCTCTTAGAAACAATGATTTACATCAATCCTTTTACATAATTCTTGTTTCTCATGACATTTCTAACATTGCCCACAATTATCAACTTTCTAAGTCTTTCTGAGCAGGAGAAATCGCAAAACATAGTCATTTCTTCATTGCCGTACAAAAACAACGCTTTTTTGCATTCCTGTCTCACTTTCTCTTGTAAACAATGATTTACATCAATCCTTTTACATAATTCTTGTTTCTCATGACATTTCTAACATTGCCCACAATTATCAACTTTCTAAGTCTTTCTGAGCAGGAGAAATCGCAAAACATAGTCATTTCTTCATTGCCGTCCAAAAACAACGCTTTTTTGCATTCCTGTCTCACTTTCTCTTGTAAACAATGATTTACATCAATCCTTTTACATAATTCTTGTTTCTCATGACATTTCTAACATTGCCCACAATTATCAACTTTCTAAGTCTTTCTGAGCAGGAGAAATTGCAAAACATAGTCATTTCTTCATTGCCGTAGAAAAACAACGCTTTTTTGCATTCCTGTCTCACTTTCTCTTACAAACAATGATATTCATCAATCCTTTTACATAATTCTTGTTTCTCATGACATTTCTAACATTGCCCACAATTATCAACTTTCTAAGTCTTTCTGAGCAGGAGAAATTGCAAAACATAGTCATTTCTTCATTGCCGTACAAAAACAACGCTTTTTTGCATTCCTGTCTCACTTTCTCTTAGAAACAATGATTTACATCAATCCTTTTACATAATTCTTGTTTCTCATGACATTTCTAACATTGCCCACAATTATCAACTTTCTAAGTCTTTCTGAGCAGGAGAAATTGCAAAACATAGTCATTTCTTCATTGCCGTACAAAAACAACGCTTTTTTGCATTCCTGTCTCACTTTCTCTTGTAAACAATGATTTACATCAATCCTTTTACATAATTCTTGTTTCTCATGACATTTCTAACATTGCCCACAATTATCAACTTTCTCAGTCTTTCTGAGCACGAGAAATCGCAAAACATAGTCATTTCTTCATTGCCGTCCAAAAACAACGCTTTTTTGCATTCCTGTCTCACTTTCTCTTAGAAACAATGATTTACATCAATCCTTTTACATAATTCTTGTTTCTCATGACATTTCTAACATTGCCCACAATTATCAACTTTCTAAGTCTTTCTGAGCAGGAGAAATCGCAAAACATAGTCATTTCTTCATTGCCGTCCAAAAACAACGCTTTTTTGCATTCCTGTCTCACTTTCTCTTACAAACAATGATTTTCATCAATCCTTTTACATAATTCTTGTTTCTCATGACATTTCTAACATTGCCCACAATTATCAACTTTCTAAGTCTTTCTGAGCAGGAGAAATCGCAAAACATAGTCATTTCTTCATTGCCGTACAAAAACAACGCTTTTTTGCATTCCTGTCTCACTTTCTCTTAGAAACAATGATTTTGCATCAATCCTTTTACATAATTCTTGCTTCTCATGACATTTCTAACATTGCCCACAATTATCAACTTTCTAAGTCTTTCTGAGCAGGAGAAATCGCAAAACATAGTCATTTCTTCATTGCCGTCCAAAAACAACGCTTTTTTGCATTCCTGTCTCACTTTCTCTTACAAACAATGATTTTCATCAATCCTTTTACATAATTCTTGTTTCTCATGACATTTCTAACTTTGCCCACAATTATCAACTTTCTAAGTCTTTCTGAGCACGAGAAATCGTAAAACATAGTCATTTCTTCATTGCCGTCCAAAAACAACGCTTTTTTGCATTCCTGTCTCACTTTCTCTTAGAAACAATGATTTACATCAATCCTTTTACATAATTCTTGTTTCTCATGACATTTCTAACATTGCCCACAATTATCAACTTTCTAAGTCTTTCTGAGCAGGAGAAATCGCAAAACATAGTCATTTCTTCATTGCCGTCCAAAAACAACGCTTTTTTGCATTCCTGTCTCACTTTCTCTTAGAAACAATGATTTACATCAATACTTTTACATAATTCTTGTTTCTCATGACATTTCTAACATTGCCCACAATTATCAACTTTCTAAGTCTTTCTGAGCACGAGAAATCGTAAAACATAGTCATTTCTTTATTGCCGTCCAAAAACAACGCTTTTTTGCATTCCTGTCTCACTTTCTCTTAGAAACAATGATTTACATCAATCCTTTTACATAATTCTTGTTTCTCATGACATTTCTAACATTGCCCACAATTATCAACTTTCTAAGTCTTTCTGAGCAGGAGAAATCGCAAAACATAGTCATTTCTTAATTGCCGTACAAAAACAACGCTTTTTTTGCATTCCTGTCTCACTTTCTCTTAGAAACAATGATTTACATCAATCCTTTTACATAATTCTTGTTTCTCATGACATTTCTAACATTGCCCACAATTATCAACTTTCTAAGTCTTTCTGAGCAGGAGAAATCGCAAAACATAGTCATTTCTTCATTGCCGTACAAAAACAACGCTTTTTTGCATTCCTGTCTCACTTTCTCTTAGAAACAATGATTTACATCAATCCTTTTACATAATTCTTGTTTCTCATGACATTTCTAACATTGCCCACAATTATCAACTTTCTAAGTCTTTCTGAGCAGGAGAAATTGCAAAACATAGTCATTTCTTCATTGCCGTACAAAAACAACGCTTTTTTGCATTCCTGTCTCACTTTCTCTTGTAAACAATGATTTACATCAATCCTTTTACATAATTCTTGTTTCTCATGACATTTCTAACATTGCCCACAATTATCAACTTTCTCAGTCTTTCTGAGCACGAGAAATCGCAAAACATAGTCATTTCTTCATTGCCGTCCAAAAACAACGCTTTTTTGCATTCCTGTCTCACTTTCTCTTAGAAACAATGATTTACATCAATCCTTTTACATAATTCTTGTTTCTCATGACATTTCTAACATTGCCCACAATTATCAACTTTCTAAGTCTTTCTGAGCACGAGAAATCGCAAAACATAGTCATTTCTTCATTGCCGTCCAAAAACAACGCTTTTTTGCATTCCTGTCTCACTTTCTCTTAGAAACAATGATTTACATCAATCCTTTTACATAATTCTTGTTTCTCATGACATTTCTAACATTGCCCACAATTATCAACTTTCTAAGTCTTTCTGAGCAGGAGAAATCGCAAAACATAGTCATTTCTTCATTGCCGTCCAAAAACAACGCTTTTTTGCATTCCTGTCTCACTTTCTCTGTAAACAATGATTTACATCAATCCTTTTACATAATTCTTGTTTCTCATGACATTTCTAACATTGCCCACAATTATCAACTTTCTAAGTCTTTCTGAGCACGAGAAATTGCAAAACATAGTCATCTCTTCATTGCCGTAGAAAAACAACGCTTTTTTGCATTCCTGTCTCACTTTCTCTTACAAACAATGATTTTCATCAATCCTTTTACATAATTCTTGTTTCTCATGACATTTCTAACATTGCCCACAATTATCAACTTTCTAAGTCTTTCTGAGCAGGAGAAATTGCAAAACATAGTCATTTCTTCATTGCCGTACAAAAACAACGCTTTTTTGCATTCCTGTCTCACTTTCTCTTAGAAACAATGATTTACATCAATCCTTTTACATAATTCTTGTTTCTCATGACATTTCTAACATTGCCCACAATTATCAACTTTCTAAGTCTTTCTGAGCAGGAGAAATCGCAAAACATAGTCATTTCTTCATTGCCGTCCAAAAACAACGCTTTTTGCATTCCTGTCTCACTTTCTCTTAGAAACAATGATTTACATCAATCCTTTTACATAATTCTTGTTTCTCATGAAATTTCTAACATTGCCCACAATTATCAACTTTCTAAGTCTTTCTGAGCAGGAGAAATTGCAAAACATAGTCATTTCTTCATTGCCGTACAAAAACAACGCTTTTTTGCATTCCTGTCTCACTTTCTCTTGTAAACAATGATTTACATCAATCCTTTTACATAATTCTTGTTTCTCATGACATTTCTAACATTGCCCACAATTATCAACTTTCTCAGTCTTTCTGAGCACGAGAAATCGCAAAACATAGTCATTTCTTCATTGCCGTCCAAAAACAACGCTTTTTTGCATTCCTGTCTCACTTTCTCTTAGAAACAATGATTTACATCAATCCTTTTACATAATTCTTGTTTCTCATGACATTTCTAACATTGCCCACAATTATCAACTTTCTAAGTCTTTCTGAGCAGGAGAAATCGCAAAACATAGTCATTTCTTCATTGCCGTCCAAAAACAACGCTTTTTTGCATTCCTGTCTCACTTTCTCTTAGAAACAATGATTTACATCAATCCTTTTACATAATTCTTGTTTCTCATGACATTTCTAACATTGCCCACAATTATCAACTTTCTAAGTCTTTCTGAGCAGGAGAAATCGCAAAACATAGTCATTTCTTCATTGCCGTCCAAAAACAACGCTTTTTTGCATTCCTGTCTCACTTTCTCTTACAAACAATGATTTTCATCAATCCTTTTACATAATTCTTGTTTCTCATGACATTTCTAACATTGCCCACAATTATCAACTTTCTAAGTCTTTCTGAGCACGAGAAATCGTAAAACATAGTCATTTCTTCATTGCCGTCCAAAAACAACGCTTTTTTGCATTCCTGTCTCACTTTCTCTTAGAAACAATGATTTACATCAATCCTTTTACATAATTCTTGTTTCTCATGACATTTCTAACATTGCCCACAATTATCAACTTTCTAAGTCTTTCTGAGCAGGAGAAATCGCAAAACATAGTCATTTCTTAATTGCCGTACAAAAACAACGCTTTTTTGCATTCCTGTCTCACTTTCTCTTGTAAACAATGATTTACATCAATCCTTTTACATAATTCTTGTTTCTCATGACATTTCTAACATTGCCCACAATTATCAACTTTCTAAGTCTTTCTGAGCAGGAGAAATCGCAAAACATAGTCATTTCTTCATTGCCGTACAAAAACAACGCTTTTTTGCATTCCTGTCTCACTTTCTCTTAGAAACAATGATTTACATCAATCCTTTTACATAATTCTTGCTTCTCATGACATTTCTAACATTGCCCACAATTATCAACTTTCTAAGTCTTTCTGAGCAGGAGAAATTGCAAAACATAGTCATTTCTTCATTGCCGTACAAAAACAACGCTTTTTTGCATTCCTGTCTCACTTTCTCTTGTAAACAATGATTTACATCAATCCTTTTACATAATTCTTGTTTCTCATGACATTTCTAACATTGCCCACAATTATCAACTTTCTAAGTCTTTCTGAGCATGAGAAATCGCAAAACATAGTCATTTCTTCATTGCCGTCCAAAAACAACGCTTTTTTGCATTCCTGTCTCACTTTCTCTTAGAAACAATGATTTACATCAATCCTTTTACATAATTCTTGTTTCTCATGACATTTCTAACATTGCCCACAATTATCAACTTTCTAAGTCTTTCTGAGCAGGAGAAATCGCAAAACATAGTCATTTCTTCATTGCCGTACAAAAACAACGCTTTTTTGCATTCCTGTCTCACTTTCTCTTGTAAACAATGATTTACATCAATCCTTTTACATAATTCTTGTTTCTCATGACATTTCTAACATTGCCCACAATTATCAACTTTCTAAGTCTTTCTGAGCAGGAGAAATCGCAAAACATAGTCATTTCTTCATTGCCGTCCAAAAACAACGCTTTTTTGCATTCCTGTCTCACTTTCTCTTGTAAACAATGATTTACATCAATCCTTTTACATAATTCTTGTTTCTCATGACATTTCTAACATTGCCCACAATTATCAACTTTCTAAGTCTTTCTGAGCAGGAGAAATTGCAAAACATAGTCATTTCTTCATTGCCGTAGAAAAACAACGCTTTTTTGCATTCCTGTCTCACTTTCTCTTACAAACAATGATATTCATCAATCCTTTTACATAATTCTTGTTTCTCATGACATTTCTAACATTGCCCACAATTATCAACTTTCTAAGTCTTTCTGAGCAGGAGAAATTGCAAAACATAGTCATTTCTTCATTGCCGTACAAAAACAACGCTTTTTTGCATTCCTGTCTCACTTTCTCTTAGAAACAATGATTTACATCAATCCTTTTACATAATTCTTGTTTCTCATGACATTTCTAACATTGCCCACAATTATCAACTTTCTAAGTCTTTCTGAGCAGGAGAAATCGCAAAACATAGTCATTTCTTAATTGCCGTACAAAAACAACGCTTTTTTGCATTCCTGTCTCACTTTCTCTTGTAAACAATGATTTACATCAATCCTTTTACATAATTCTTGTTTCTCATGACATTTCTAACATTGCCCACAATTATCAACTTTCTAAGTCTTTCTGAGCAGGAGAAATCGCAAAACATAGTCATTTCTTCATTGCCGTACAAAAACAACGCTTTTTTGCATTCCTGTCTCACTTTTTCTTAGAAACAATGATTTACATCAATCCTTTTACATAATTCTTGCTTCTCATGACATTTCTAACATTGCCCACAATTATCAACTTTCTAAGTCTTTCTGAGCAGGAGAAATTGCAAAACATAGTCATTTCTTCATTGCCGTACAAAAACAACGCTTTTTTGCATTCCTGTCTCACTTTCTCTTGTAAACAATGATTTACATCAATCCTTTTACATAATTCTTGTTTCTCATGACATTTCTAACATTGCCCACAATTATCAACTTTCTAAGTCTTTCTGAGCATGAGAAATCGCAAAACATAGTCATTTCTTCATTGCCGTACAAAAACAACGCTTTTTTGCATTCCTGTCTCACTTTCTCTTAGAAACAATGATTTACATCAATCCTTTTACATAATTCTTGTTTCTCATGACATTTCTAACATTGCCCACAATTATCAACTTTCTAAGTCTTTCTGAGCAGGAGAAATCGCAAAACATAGTCATTTCTTCATTGCCGTCCAAAAACAACGCTTTTTTGCATTCCTGTCTCACTTTCTCTTGTAAACAATGATTTACATCAATCCTTTTACATAATTCTTGTTTCTCATGACATTTCTAACATTGCCCACAATTATCAACTTTCTAAGTCTTTCTGAGCAGGAGAAATTGCAAAACATAGTCATTTCTTCATTGCCGTAGAAAAACAACGCTTTTTTGCATTCCTGTCTCACTTTCTCTTACAAACAATGATATTCATCAATCCTTTTACATAATTCTTGTTTCTCATGACATTTCTAACATTGCCCACAATTATCAACTTTCTAAGTCTTTCTGAGCAGGAGAAATTGCAAAACATAGTCATTTCTTCATTGCCGTACAAAAACAACGCTTTTTTGCATTCCTGTCTCACTTTCTCTTAGAAACAATGATTTACATCAATCCTTTTACATAATTCTTGTTTCTCATGACATTTCTAACATTGCCCACAATTATCAACTTTCTAAGTCTTTCTGAGCAGGAGAAATTGCAAAACATAGTCATTTCTTCATTGCCGTACAAAAACAACGCTTTTTTGCATTCCTGTCTCACTTTCTCTTGTAAACAATGATTTACATCAATCCTTTTACATAATTCTTGTTTCTCATGACATTTCTAACATTGCCCACAATTATCAACTTTCTCAGTCTTTCTGAGCACGAGAAATCGCAAAACATAGTCATTTCTTCATTGCCGTCCAAAAACAACGCTTTTTTGCATTCCTGTCTCACTTTCTCTTAGAAACAATGATTTACATCAATCCTTTTACATAATTCTTGTTTCTCATGACATTTCTAACATTGCCCACAATTATCAACTTTCTAAGTCTTTCTGAGCAGGAGAAATCGCAAAACATAGTCATTTCTTCATTGCCGTCCAAAAACAACGCTTTTTTGCATTCCTGTCTCACTTTCTCTTACAAACAATGATTTTCATCAATCCTTTTACATAATTCTTGTTTCTCATGACATTTCTAACATTGCCCACAATTATCAACTTTCTAAGTCTTTCTGAGCAGGAGAAATCGCAAAACATAGTCATTTCTTCATTGCCGTACAAAAACAACGCTTTTTTGCATTCCTGTCTCACTTTCTCTTAGAAACAATGATTTTGCATCAATCCTTTTACATAATTCTTGCTTCTCATGACATTTCTAACATTGCCCACAATTATCAACTTTCTAAGTCTTTCTGAGCAGGAGAAATCGCAAAACATAGTCATTTCTTCATTGCCGTCCAAAAACAACGCTTTTTTGCATTCCTGTCTCACTTTCTCTTACAAACAATGATTTTCATCAATCCTTTTACATAATTCTTGTTTCTCATGACATTTCTAACATTGCCCACAATTATCAACTTTCTAAGTCTTTCTGAGCAGGAGAAATCGCAAAACATAGTCATTTCTTCATTGCCGTCCAAAAACAACGCTTTTTTGCATTCCTGTCTCACTTTCTCTTACAAACAATGATTTTCATCAATCCTTTTACATAATTCTTGTTTCTCATGACATTTCTAACATTGCCCACAATTATCAACTTTCTAAGTCTTTCTGAGCAGGAGAAATCGCAAAACATAGTCATTTCTTCATTGCCGTACAAAAACAACGCTTTTTTGCATTCCTGTCTCACTTTCTCTTAGAAACAATGATTTACATCAATCCTTTTACATAATTCTTGTTTCTCATGAAATTTCTAACATTGCCCACAATTATCAACTTTCTAAGTCTTTCTGAGCAGGAGAAATTGCAAAACATAGTCATTTCTTCATTGCCGTACAAAAACAACGCTTTTTTGCATTCCTGTCTCACTTTCTCTTGTAAACAATGATTTACATCAATCCTTTTACATAATTCTTGTTTCTCATGACATTTCTAACATTGCCCACAATTATCAACTTTCTCAGTCTTTCTGAGCACGAGAAATCGCAAAACATAGTCATTTCTTCATTGCCGTCCAAAAACAACGCTTTTTTGCATTCCTGTCTCACTTTCTCTTAGAAACAATGATTTACATCAATCCTTTTACATAATTCTTGTTTCTCATGACATTTCTAACATTGCCCACAATTATCAACTTTCTAAGTCTTTCTGAGCACCGAGAAATCGCAAAACATAGTCATTTCTTCATTGCCGTCCAAAAACAACGCTTTTTTGCATTCCTGTCTCACTTTCTCTTAGAAACAATGATTTACATCAATCCTTTTACATAATTCTTGTTTCTCATGACATTTCTAACATTGCCCACAATTATCAACTTTCTAAGTCTTTCTGAGCAGGAGAAATCGCAAAACATAGTCATTTCTTCATTGCCGTCCAAAAACAACGCTTTTTTGCATTCCTGTCTCACTTTCTCTTAGAAACAATGATTTACATCAATCCTTTTACATAATTCTTGTTTCTCATGACATTTCTAACATTGCCCACAATTATCAACTTTCTAAGTCTTTCTGAGCAGGAGAAATAGCAAAACATAGTCATTTCTTCATTGCCGTCCAAAAACAACGCTTTTTTGCATTCCTGTCTCACTTTCTCTTACAAACAATGATTTTCATCAATCCTTTTACATAATTCTTGTTTCTCATGACATTTCTAACATTGCCCACAATTATCAACTTTCTAAGTCTTTCTGAGCACGAGAAATCGTAAAACATAGTCATTTCTTCATTGCCGTCCAAAAACAACGCTTTTTTGCATTCCTGTCTCACTTTCTCTTAGAAACAATGATTTACATCAATCCTTTTACATAATTCTTGTTTCTCATGACATTTCTAACATTGCCCACAATTATCAACTTTCTAAGTCTTTCTGAGCAGGAGAAATCGCAAAACATAGTCATTTCTTAATTGCCGTACAAAAACAACGCTTTTTTGCATTCCTGTCTCACTTTCTCTTGTAAACAATGATTTACATCAATCCTTTTACATAATTCTTGTTTCTCATGACATTTCTAACATTGCCCACAATTATCAACTTTCTAAGTCTTTCTGAGCAGGAGAAATCGCAAAACATAGTCATTTCTTCATTGCCGTACAAAACAACGCTTTTTTGCATTCCTGTCTCACTTTCTCTTAGAAACAATGATTTACATCAATCCTTTTACATAATTCTTGCTTCTCATGACATTTCTAACATTGCCCACAATTATCAACTTTCTAAGTCTTTCTGAGCAGGAGAAATTGCAAAACATAGTCATTTCTTCATTGCCGTACAAAAACAACGCTTTTTTGCATTCCTGTCTCACTTTCTCTTGTAAACAATGATTTACATCAATCCTTTTACATAATTCTTGTTTCTCATGACATTTCTAACATTGCCCACAATTATCAACTTTCTAAGTCTTTCTGAGCATGAGAAATCGCAAAACATAGTCATTTCTTCATTGCCGTCCAAAAACAACGCTTTTTTGCATTCCTGTCTCACTTTCTCTTAGAAACAATGATTTACATCAATCCTTTTACATAATTCTTGTTTCTCATGACATTTCTAACATTGCCCACAATTATCAACTTTCTAAGTCTTTCTGAGCAGGAGAAATCGCAAAACATAGTCATTTCTTCATTGCCGTACAAAAACAACGCTTTTTTGCATTCCTGTCTCACTTTCTCTTGTAAACAATGATTTACATCAATCCTTTTACATAATTCTTGTTTCTCATGACATTTCTAACATTGCCCACAATTATCAACTTTCTAAGTCTTTCTGAGCAGGAGAAATCGCAAAACATAGTCATTTCTTCATTGCCGTCCAAAAACAACGCTTTTTTGCATTCCTGTCTCACTTTCTCTTGTAAACAATGATTTACATCAATCCTTTTACATAATTCTTGTTTCTCATGACATTTCTAACATTGCCCACAATTATCAACTTTCTAAGTCTTTCTGAGCAGGAGAAATTGCAAAACATAGTCATTTCTTCATTGCCGTAGAAAAACAACGCTTTTTTGCATTCCTGTCTCACTTTCTCTTACAAACAATGATATTCATCAATCCTTTTACATAATTCTTGTTTCTCATGACATTTCTAACATTGCCCACAATTATCAACTTTCTAAGTCTTTCTGAGCAGGAGAAATTGCAAAACATAGTCATTTCTTCATTGCCGTACAAAAACAACGCTTTTTTGCATTCCTGTCTCACTTTCTCTTAGAAACAATGATTTACATCAATCCTTTTACATAATTCTTGTTTCTCATGACATTTCTAACATTGCCCACAATTATCAACTTTCTAAGTCTTTCTGAGCAGGAGAAATTGCAAAACATAGTCATTTCTTCATTGCCGTACAAAAACAACGCTTTTTTGCATTCCTGTCTCACTTTCTCTTGTAAACAATGATTTACATCAATCCTTTTACATAATTCTTGTTTCTCATGACATTTCTAACATTGCCCACAATTATCAACTTTCTCAGTCTTTCTGAGCACGAGAAATCGCAAAACATAGTCATTTCTTCATTGCCGTCCAAAAACAACGCTTTTTTGCATTCCTGTCTCACTTTCTCTTAGAAACAATGATTTACATCAATCCTTTTACATAATTCTTGTTTCTCATGACATTTCTAACATTGCCCACAATTATCAACTTTCTAAGTCTTTCTGAGCAGGAGAAATCGCAAAACATAGTCATTTCTTCATTGCCGTCCAAAAACAACGCTTTTTTGCATTCCTGTCTCACTTTCTCTTACAAACAATGATTTTCATCAATCCTTTTACATAATTCTTGTTTCTCATGACATTTCTAACATTGCCCACAATTATCAACTTTCTAAGTCTTTCTGAGCAGGAGAAATCGCAAAACATAGTCATTTCTTCATTGCCGTACAAAAACAACGCTTTTTTGCATTCCTGTCTCACTTTCTCTTAGAAACAATGATTTTGCATCAATCCTTTTACATAATTCTTGCTTCTCATGACATTTCTAACATTGCCCACAATTATCAACTTTCTAAGTCTTTCTGAGCAGGAGAAATCGCAAAACATAGTCATTTCTTCATTGCTGTCCAAAAACAACGCTTTTTTGCATTCCTGTCTCACTTTCTCTTACAAACAATGATTTTCATCAATCCTTTTACATAATTCTTGTTTCTCATGACATTTCTAACTTTGCCCACAATTATCAACTTTCTAAGTCTTTCTGAGCACGAGAAATCGTAAAACATAGTCATTTCTTCATTGCCGTCCAAAAACAACGCTTTTTTGCATTCCTGTCTCACTTTCTCTTAGAAACAATGATTTACATCAATCCTTTTACATAATTCTTGTTTCTCATGACATTTCTAACATTGCCCACAATTATCAACTTTCTAAGTCTTTCTGAGCAGGAGAAATCGCAAAACATAGTCATTTCTTCATTGCCGTCCAAAAACAACGCTTTTTTGCATTCCTGTCTCACTTTCTCTTAGAAACAATGATTTACATCAATACTTTTACATAATTCTTGTTTCTCATGACATTTCTAACATTGCCCACAATTATCAACTTTCTAAGTCTTTCTGAGCACGAGAAATCGTAAAACATAGTCATTTCTTTATTGCCGTCCAAAAACAACGCTTTTTTGCATTCCTGTCTCACTTTCTCTTAGAAACAATGATTTACATCAATCCTTTTACATAATTCTTGTTTCTCATGACATTTCTAACATTGCCCACAATTATCAACTTTCTAAGTCTTTCTGAGCAGGAGAAATCGCAAAACATAGTCATTTCTTAATTGCCGTACAAAAACAACGCTTTTTTGCATTCCTGTCTCACTTTCTCTTAGAAACAATGATTTACATCAATCCTTTTACATAATTCTTGTTTCTCATGACATTTCTAACATTGCCCACAATTATCAACTTTCTAAGTCTTTCTGAGCAGGAGAAATCGCAAAACATAGTCATTTCTTCATTGCCGTACAAAAACAACGCTTTTTTGCATTCCTGTCTCACTTTCTCTTAGAAACAATGATTTACATCAATCCTTTTACATAATTCTTGTTTCTCATGACATTTCTAACATTGCCCACAATTATCAACTTTCTAAGTCTTTCTGAGCAGGAGAAATTGCAAAACATAGTCATTTCTTCATTGCCGTACAAAAACAACGCTTTTTTGCATTCCTGTCTCACTTTCTCTTGTAAACAATGATTTACATCAATCCTTTTACATAATTCTTGTTTCTCATGACATTTCTAACATTGCCCACAATTATCAACTTTCTCAGTCTTTCTGAGCACGAGAAATCGCAAAACATAGTCATTTCTTCATTGCCGTCCAAAAACAACGCTTTTTTGCATTCCTGTCTCACTTTCTCTTAGAAACAATGATTTACATCAATCCTTTTACATAATTCTTGTTTCTCATGACATTTCTAACATTGCCCACAATTATCAACTTTCTAAGTCTTTCTGAGCACGAGAAATCGCAAAACATAGTCATTTCTTCATTGCCGTCCAAAAACAACGCTTTTTTGCATTCCTGTCTCACTTTCTCTTAGAAACAATGATTTACATCAATCCTTTTACATAATTCTTGTTTCTCATGACATTTCTAACATTGCCCACAATTATCAACTTTCTAAGTCTTTCTGAGCAGGAGAAATCGCAAAACATAGTCATTTCTTCATTGCCGTCCAAAAACAACGCTTTTTTGCATTCCTGTCTCACTTTCTCTTGTAAACAATGATTTACATCAATCCTTTTACATAATTCTTGTTTCTCATGACATTTCTAACATTGCCCACAATTATCAACTTTCTAAGTCTTTCTGAGCAGGAGAAATTGCAAAACATAGTCATCTCTTCTATGCCGTAGAAAAACAACGCTTTTTTGCATTCCTGTCTCACTTTCTCTTACAAACAATGATTTTCATCAATCCTTTTACATAATTCTTGTTTCTCATGACATTTCTAACATTGCCCACAATTATCAACTTTCTAAGTCTTTCTGAGCAGGAGAAATTGCAAAACATAGTCATTTCTTCATTGCCGTACAAAAACAACGCTTTTTTGCATTCCTGTCTCACTTTCTCTTAGAAACAATGATTTACATCAATCCTTTTACATAATTCTTGTTTCTCATGACATTTCTAACATTGCCCACAATTATCAACTTTCTAAGTCTTTCTGAGCAGGAGAAATCGCAAAACATAGTCATTTCTTCATTGCCGTCCAAAAACAACGCTTTTTTGCATTCCTGTCTCACTTTCTCTTAGAAACAATGATTTACATCAATCCTTTTACATAATTCTTGTTTCTCATGAAATTTCTAACATTGCCCACAATTATCAACTTTCTAAGTCTTTCTGAGCAGGAGAAATTGCAAAACATAGTCATTTCTTCATTGCCGTACAAAAACAACGCTTTTTTGCATTCCTGTCTCACTTTCTCTTGTAAACAATGATTTACATCAATCCTTTTACATAATTCTTGTTTCTCATGACATTTCTAACATTGCCCACAATTATCAACTTTCTCAGTCTTTCTGAGCACGAGAAATCGCAAAACATAGTCATTTCTTCATTGCCGTCCAAAAACAACGCTTTTTTGCATTCCTGTCTCACTTTCTCTTAGAAACAATGATTTACATCAATCCTTTTACATAATTCTTGTTTCTCATGACATTTCTAACATTGCCCACAATTATCAACTTTCTAAGTCTTTCTGAGCAGGAGAAATCGCAAAACATAGTCATTTCTTCATTGCCGTCCAAAAACAACGCTTTTTTGCATTCCTGTCTCACTTTCTCTTAGAAACAATGATTTACATCAATCCTTTTACATAATTCTTGTTTCTCATGACATTTCTAACATTGCCCACAATTATCAACTTTCTAAGTCTTTCTGAGCAGGAGAAATCGCAAAACATAGTCATTTCTTCATTGCCGTCCAAAAACAACGCTTTTTTGCATTCCTGTCTCACTTTCTCTTACAAACAATGATTTTCATCAATCCTTTTACATAATTCTTGTTTCTCATGACATTTCTAACATTGCCCACAATTATCAACTTTCTAAGTCTTTCTGAGCACGAGAAATCGTAAAACATAGTCATTTCTTCATTGCCGTCCAAAAACAACGCTTTTTTGCATTCCTGTCTCACTTTCTCTTAGAAACAATGATTTACATCAATCCTTTTACATAATTCTTGTTTCTCATGACATTTCTAACATTGCCCACAATTATCAACTTTCTAAGTCTTTCTGAGCAGGAGAAATCGCAAAACATAGTCATTTCTTAATTGCCGTACAAAAACAACGCTTTTTTGCATTCCTGTCTCACTTTCTCTTGTAAACAATGATTTACATCAATCCTTTTACATAATTCTTGTTTCTCATGACATTTCTAACATTGCCCACAATTATCAACTTTCTAAGTCTTTCTGAGCAGGAGAAATCGCAAAACATAGTCATTTCTTCATTGCCGTACAAAAACAACGCTTTTTTGCATTCCTGTCTCACTTTCTCTTAGAAACAATGATTTACATCAATCCTTTTACATAATTCTTGCTTCTCATGACATTTCTAACATTGCCCACAATTATCAACTTTCTAAGTCTTTCTGAGCAGGAGAAATTGCAAAACATAGTCATTTCTTCATTGCCGTACAAAAACAACGCTTTTTTGCATTCCTGTCTCACTTTCTCTTGTAAACAATGATTTACATCAATCCTTTTACATAATTCTTGTTTCTCATGACATTTCTAACATTGCCCACAATTATCAACTTTCTAAGTCTTTCTGAGCATGAGAAATCGCAAAACATAGTCATTTCTTCATTGCCGTCCAAAAACAACGCTTTTTTGCATTCCTGTCTCACTTTCTCTTAGAAACAATGATTTACATCAATCCTTTTACATAATTCTTGTTTCTCATGACATTTCTAACATTGCCCACAATTATCAACTTTCTAAGTCTTTCTGAGCAGGAGAAATCGCAAAACATAGTCATTTCTTCATTGCCGTACAAAAACAACGCTTTTTTGCATTCCTGTCTCACTTTCTCTTGTAAACAATGATTTACATCAATCCTTTTACATAATTCTTGTTTCTCATGACATTTCTAACATTGCCCACAATTATCAACTTTCTAAGTCTTTCTGAGCAGGAGAAATCGCAAAACATAGTCATTTCTTCATTGCCGTCCAAAAACAACGCTTTTTTGCATTCCTGTCTCACTTTCTCTTGTAAACAATGATTTACATCAATCCTTTTACATAATTCTTGTTTCTCATGACATTTCTAACATTGCCCACAATTATCAACTTTCTAAGTCTTTCTGAGCAGGAGAAATTGCAAAACATAGTCATTTCTTCATTGCCGTAGAAAAACAACGCTTTTTTGCATTCCTGTCTCACTTTCTCTTACAAACAATGATATTCATCAATCCTTTTACATAATTCTTGTTTCTCATGACATTTCTAACATTGCCCACAATTATCAACTTTCTAAGTCTTTCTGAGCAGGAGAAATTGCAAAACATAGTCATTTCTTCATTGCCGTACAAAAACAACGCTTTTTTGCATTCCTGTCTCACTTTCTCTTAGAAACAATGATTTACATCAATCCTTTTACATAATTCTTGTTTCTCATGACATTTCTAACATTGCCCACAATTATCAACTTTCTAAGTCTTTCTGAGCAGGAGAAATCGCAAAACATAGTCATTTCTTAATTGCCGTACAAAAACAACGCTTTTTTGCATTCCTGTCTCACTTTCTCTTGTAAACAATGATTTACATCAATCCTTTTACATAATTCTTGTTTCTCATGACATTTCTAACATTGCCCACAATTATCAACTTTCTAAGTCTTTCTGAGCAGGAGAAATCGCAAAACATAGTCATTTCTTCATTGCCGTACAAAAACAACGCTTTTTTGCATTCCTGTCTCACTTTCTCTTAGAAACAATGATTTACATCAATCCTTTTACATAATTCTTGCTTCTCATGACATTTCTAACATTGCCCACAATTATCAACTTTCTAAGTCTTTCTGAGCAGGAGAAATTGCAAAACATAGTCATTTCTTCATTGCCGTACAAAAACAACGCTTTTTTGCATTCCTGTCTCACTTTCTCTTGTAAACAATGATTTACATCAATCCTTTTACATAATTCTTGTTTCTCATGACATTTCTAACATTGCCCACAATTATCAACTTTCTAAGTCTTTCTGAGCATGAGAAATCGCAAAACATAGTCATTTCTTCATTGCCGTACAAAAACAACGCTTTTTTGCATTCCTGTCTCACTTTCTCTTAGAAACAATGATTTACATCAATCCTTTTACATAATTCTTGTTTCTCATGACATTTCTAACATTGCCCACAATTATCAACTTTCTAAGTCTTTCTGAGCAGGAGAAATCGCAAAACATAGTCATTTCTTCATTGCCGTCCAAAAACAACGCTTTTTTGCATTCCTGTCTCACTTTCTCTTGTAAACAATGATTTACATCAATCCTTTTACATAATTCTTGTTTCTCATGACATTTCTAACATTGCCCACAATTATCAACTTTCTAAGTCTTTCTGAGCAGGAGAAATTGCAAAACATAGTCATTTCTTCATTGCCGTAGAAAAACAACGCTTTTTTGCATTCCTGTCTCACTTTCTCTTACAAACAATGATATTCATCAATCCTTTTACATAATTCTTGTTTCTCATGACATTTCTAACATTGCCCACAATTATCAACTTTCTAAGTCTTTCTGAGCAGGAGAAATTGCAAAACATAGTCATTTCTTCATTGCCGTACAAAAACAACGCTTTTTTGCATTCCTGTCTCACTTTCTCTTAGAAACAATGATTTACATCAATCCTTTTACATAATTCTTGTTTCTCATGACATTTCTAACATTGCCCACAATTATCAACTTTCTAAGTCTTTCTGAGCAGGAGAAATTGCAAAACATAGTCATTTCTTCATTGCCGTACAAAAACAACGCTTTTTTGCATTCCTGTCTCACTTTCTCTTGTAAACAATGATTTACATCAATCCTTTTACATAATTCTTGTTTCTCATGACATTTCTAACATTGCCCACAATTATCAACTTTCTAAGTCTTTCTGAGCAGGAGAAATCGCAAAACATAGTCATTTCTTAATTGCCGTACAAAAACAACGCTTTTTTGCATTCCTGTCTCACTTTCTCTTGTAAACAATGATTTACATCAATCCTTTTACATAATTCTTGTTTCTCATGACATTTCTAACATTGCCCACAATTATCAACTTTCTAAGTCTTTCTGAGCAGGAGAAATCGCAAAACATAGTCATTTCTTCATTGCCGTACAAAAACAACGCTTTTTTGCATTCCTGTCTCACTTTCTCTTAGAAACAATGATTTACATCAATCCTTTTACATAATTCTTGCTTCTCATGACATTTCTAACATTGCCCACAATTATCAACTTTCTAAGTCTTTCTGAGCAGGAGAAATTGCAAAACATAGTCATTTCTTCATTGCCGTACAAAAACAACGCTTTTTTGCATTCCTGTCTCACTTTCTCTTGTAAACAATGATTTACATCAATCCTTTTACATAATTCTTGTTTCTCATGACATTTCTAACATTGCCCACAATTATCAACTTTCTAAGTCTTTCTGAGCATGAGAAATCGCAAAACATAGTCATTTCTTCATTGCCGTACAAAAACAACGCTTTTTTGCATTCCTGTCTCACTTTCTCTTAGAAACAATGATTTACATCAATCCTTTTACATAATTCTTGTTTCTCATGACATTTCTAACATTGCCCACAATTATCAACTTTCTAAGTCTTTCTGAGCAGGAGAAATCGCAAAACATAGTCATTTCTTCATTGCCGTCCAAAAACAACGCTTTTTTGCATTCCTGTCTCACTTTCTCTTGTAAACAATGATTTACATCAATCCTTTTACATAATTCTTGTTTCTCATGACATTTCTAACATTGCCCACAATTATCAACTTTCTAAGTCTTCTGAGCAGGAGAAATTGCAAAACATAGTCATTTCTTCATTGCCGTAGAAAAACAACGCTTTTTTGCATTCCTGTCTCACTTTCTCTTACAAACAATGATATTCATCAATCCTTTTACATAATTCTTGTTTCTCATGACATTTCTAACATTGCCCACAATTATCAACTTTCTAAGTCTTTCTGAGCAGGAGAAATTGCAAAACATAGTCATTTCTTCATTGCCGTACAAAAACAACGCTTTTTTGCATTCCTGTCTCACTTTCTCTTAGAAACAATGATTTACATCAATCCTTTTACATAATTCTTGTTTCTCATGACATTTCTAACATTGCCCACAATTATCAACTTTCTAAGTCTTTCTGAGCAGGAGAAATTGCAAAACATAGTCATTTCTTCATTGCCGTACAAAAACAACGCTTTTTTGCATTCCTGTCTCACTTTCTCTTGTAAACAATGATTTACATCAATCCTTTTACATAATTCTTGTTTCTCATGACATTTCTAACATTGCCCACAATTATCAACTTTCTCAGTCTTTCTGAGCACGAGAAATCGCAAAACATAGTCATTTCTTCATTGCCGTCCAAAAACAACGCTTTTTGCATTCCTGTCTCACTTTCTCTTAGAAACAATGATTTACATCAATCCTTTTACATAATTCTTGTTTCTCATGACATTTCTAACATTGCCCACAATTATCAACTTTCTAAGTCTTTCTGAGCAGGAGAAATCGCAAAACATAGTCATTTCTTCATTGCCGTCCAAAAACAACGCTTTTTTGCATTCCTGTCTCACTTTCTCTTACAAACAATGATTTTCATCAATCCTTTTACATAATTCTTGTTTCTCATGACATTTCTAACATTGCCCACAATTATCAACTTTCTAAGTCTTTCTGAGCAGGAGAAATCGCAAAACATAGTCATTTCTTCATTGCCGTACAAAAACAACGCTTTTTTGCATTCCTGTCTCACTTTCTCTTAGAAACAATGATTTTGCATCAATCCTTTTACATAATTCTTGCTTCTCATGACATTTCTAACATTGCCCACAATTATCAACTTTCTAAGTCTTTCTGAGCAGGAGAAATCGCAAAACATAGTCATTTCTTCATTGCCGTCCAAAAACAACGCTTTTTTGCATTCCTGTCTCACTTTCTCTTACAAACAATGATTTTCATCAATCCTTTTACATAATTCTTGTTTCTCATGACATTTCTAACATTGCCCACAATTATCAACTTTCTAAGTCTTTCTGAGCAGGAGAAATCGCAAAACATAGTCATTTCTTCATTGCCGTCCAAAAACAACGCTTTTTTGCATTCCTGTCTCACTTTCTCTTACAAACAATGATTTTCATCAATCCTTTTACATAATTCTTGTTTCTCATGACATTTCTAACATTGCCCACAATTATCAACTTTCTAAGTCTTTCTGAGCAGGAGAAATCGCAAAACATAGTCATTTCTTCATTGCCGTACAAAAACAACGCTTTTTTGCATTCCTGTCTCACTTTCTCTTAGAAACAATGATTTACATCAATCCTTTTACATAATTCTTGTTTCTCATGAAATTTCTAACATTGCCCACAATTATCAACTTTCTAAGTCTTTCTGAGCAGGAGAAATTGCAAAACATAGTCATTTCTTCATTGCCGTACAAAAACAACGCTTTTTTGCATTCCTGTCTCACTTTCTCTTGTAAACAATGATTTACATCAATCCTTTTACATAATTCTTGTTTCTCATGACATTTCTAACATTGCCCACAATTATCAACTTTCTCAGTCTTTCTGAGCACGAGAAATCGCAAAACATAGTCATTTCTTCATTGCCGTCCAAAAACAACGCTTTTTTGCATTCCTGTCTCACTTTCTCTTAGAAACAATGATTTACATCAATCCTTTTACATAATTCTTGTTTCTCATGACATTTCTAACATTGCCCACAATTATCAACTTTCTAAGTCTTTCTGAGCACGAGAAATCGCAAAACATAGTCATTTCTTCATTGCCGTCCAAAAACAACGCTTTTTTGCATTCCTGTCTCACTTTCTCTTAGAAACAATGATTTACATCAATCCTTTTACATAATTCTTGTTTCTCATGACATTTCTAACATTGCCCACAATTATCAACTTTCTAAGTCTTTCTGAGCAGGAGAAATCGCAAAACATAGTCATTTCTTCATTGCCGTCCAAAAACAACGCTTTTTTGCATTCCTGTCTCACTTTCTCTTAGAAACAATGATTTACATCAATCCTTTTACATAATTCTTGTTTCTCATGACATTTCTAACATTGCCCACAATTATCAACTTTCTAAGTCTTTCTGAGCAGGAGAAATAGCAAAACATAGTCATTTCTTCATTGCCGTCCAAAAACAACGCTTTTTTTGCATTCCTGTCTCACTTTCTCTTACAAACAATGATTTTCATCAATCCTTTTACATAATTCTTGTTTCTCATGACATTTCTAACATTGCCCACAATTATCAACTTTCTAAGTCTTTCTGAGCACGAGAAATCGTAAAACATAGTCATTTCTTCATTGCCGTCCAAAAACAACGCTTTTTTGCATTCCTGTCTCACTTTCTCTTAGAAACAATGATTTACATCAATCCTTTTACATAATTCTTGTTTCTCATGACATTTCTAACATTGCCCACAATTATCAACTTTCTAAGTCTTTCTGAGCAGGAGAAATCGCAAAACATAGTCATTTCTTAATTGCCGTACAAAAACAACGCTTTTTTGCATTCCTGTCTCACTTTCTCTTGTAAACAATGATTTACATCAATCCTTTTACATAATTCTTGTTTCTCATGACATTTCTAACATTGCCCACAATTATCAACTTTCTAAGTCTTTCTGAGCAGGAGAAATCGCAAAACATAGTCATTTCTTCATTGCCGTACAAAAACAACGCTTTTTTGCATTCCTGTCTCACTTTCTCTTAGAAACAATGATTTACATCAATCCTTTTACATAATTCTTGCTTCTCATGACATTTCTAACATTGCCCACAATTATCAACTTTCTAAGTCTTTCTGAGCAGGAGAAATTGCAAAACATAGTCATTTCTTCATTGCCGTACAAAAACAACGCTTTTTTGCATTCCTGTCTCACTTTCTCTTGTAAACAATGATTTACATCAATCCTTTTACATAATTCTTGTTTCTCATGACATTTCTAACATTGCCCACAATTATCAACTTTCTAAGTCTTTCTGAGCATGAGAAATCGCAAAACATAGTCATTTCTTCATTGCCGTCCAAAAACAACGCTTTTTTGCATTCCTGTCTCACTTTCTCTTAGAAACAATGATTTACATCAATCCTTTTACATAATTCTTGTTTCTCATGACATTTCTAAACATTGCCCACAATTATCAACTTTCTAAGTCTTTCTGAGCAGGAGAAATCGCAAAACATAGTCATTTCTTCATTGCCGTACAAAAACAACGCTTTTTTGCATTCCTGTCTCACTTTCTCTTGTAAACAATGATTTACATCAATCCTTTTACATAATTCTTGTTTCTCATGACATTTCTAACATTGCCCACAATTATCAACTTTCTAAGTCTTTCTGAGCAGGAGAAATCGCAAAACATAGTCATTTCTTCATTGCCGTCCAAAAACAACGCTTTTTTGCATTCCTGTCTCACTTTCTCTTGTAAACAATGATTTACATCAATCCTTTTACATAATTCTTGTTTCTCATGACATTTCTAACATTGCCCACAATTATCAACTTTCTAAGTCTTTCTGAGCAGGAGAAATTGCAAAACATAGTCATTTCTTCATTGCCGTAGAAAAACAACGCTTTTTTGCATTCCTGTCTCACTTTCTCTTACAAACAATGATATTCATCAATCCTTTTACATAATTCTTGTTTCTCATGACATTTCTAACATTGCCCACAATTATCAACTTTCTAAGTCTTTCTGAGCAGGAGAAATTGCAAAACATAGTCATTTCTTCATTGCCGTACAAAAACAACGCTTTTTTGCATTCCTGTCTCACTTTCTCTTAGAAACAATGATTTACATCAATCCTTTTACATAATTCTTGTTTCTCATGACATTTCTAACATTGCCCACAATTATCAACTTTCTAAGTCTTTCTGAGCAGGAGAAATTGCAAAACATAGTCATTTCTTCATTGCCGTACAAAAACAACGCTTTTTTGCATTCCTGTCTCACTTTCTCTTGTAAACAATGATTTACATCAATCCTTTTACATAATTCTTGTTTCTCATGACATTTCTAACATTGCCCACAATTATCAACTTTCTCAGTCTTTCTGAGCACGAGAAATCGCAAAACATAGTCATTTCTTCATTGCCGTCCAAAAACAACGCTTTTTTGCATTCCTGTCTCACTTTCTCTTAGAAACAATGATTTACATCAATCCTTTTACATAATTCTTGTTTCTCATGACATTTCTAACATTGCCCACAATTATCAACTTTCTAAGTCTTTCTGAGCAGGAGAAATCGCAAAACATAGTCATTTCTTCATTGCCGTCCAAAAACAACGCTTTTTTGCATTCCTGTCTCACTTTCTCTTACAAACAATGATTTTCATCAATCCTTTTACATAATTCTTGTTTCTCATG
The DNA here is from genome assembly GCF_038048845.1 of Mixophyes fleayi. Lineage (NCBI taxonomy): Eukaryota > Metazoa > Chordata > Amphibia > Anura > Limnodynastidae > Mixophyes > Mixophyes fleayi. The sequence continues at coordinate 808 of NW_027447206.1, read as the reverse complement.
ACATTTCTAACATTGCCCACAATTATCAACTTTCTAAGTCTTTCTGAGCAGGAGAAATCGCAAAACATAGTCATTTCTTCATTGCCGTACAAAAACAACGCTTTTTTGCATTCCTGTCTCACTTTCTCTTAGAAACAATGATTTTGCATCAATCCTTTTACATAATTCTTGCTTCTCATGACATTTCTAACATTGCCCACAATTATCAACTTTCTAAGTCTTTCTGAGCAGGAGAAATCGCAAAACATAGTCATTTCTTCATTGCCGTCCAAAAACAACGCTTTTTTGCATTCCTGTCTCACTTTCTCTTACAAACAATGATTTTCATCAATCCTTTTACATAATTCTTGTTTCTCATGACATTTCTAACTTTGCCCACAATTATCAACTTTCTAAGTCTTTCTGAGCACGAGAAATCGTAAAACATAGTCATTTCTTCATTGCCGTCCAAAAACAACGCTTTTTTGCATTCCTGTCTCACTTTCTCTTAGAAACAATGATTTACATCAATCCTTTTACATAATTCTTGTTTCTCATGACATTTCTAACATTGCCCACAATTATCAACTTTCTAAGTCTTTCTGAGCAGGAGAAATCGCAAAACATAGTCATTTCTTCATTGCCGTCCAAAAACAACGCTTTTTTGCATTCCTGTCTCACTTTCTCTTAGAAACAATGATTTACATCAATCCTTTTACATAATTCTTGTTTCTCATGACATTTCTAACATTGCCCACAATTATCAACTTTCTAAGTCTTTCTGAGCAGGAGAAATCGCAAAACATAGTCATTTCTTCATTGCCGTACA
>NW_027447205.1:0-35680 GCF_038048845.1 Mixophyes fleayi | reverse complement strand
TTGAATCATGAATTGAATCATGAATTGAATCATGAATCATGAATTGAATCATGAATCATGAATTGAATCATGAATCATGAATTAACTCATTAATCATGAATCATGAATCATGAATCGAAACATGAATCATGAGTCAAGAATCATGAATCATGAATCATGAATTGAATCATGAATCATGAATTATGAATTGAATCATGAATCATGAATCATGAATCATGAATTGAATCATGAATCATGAATCATGAATAATGAATTGAATCATGAATCATGAATCATGAATTGAATCATGAATCATGAATCAAGAATCATGAATCGAATCATGAATCATGAATTGAATCATAAATCATGAATCATAAATTGAATCATGAATCATGAATTATGAATCATGAATCGAATCATGAATCATGAATCATGAATCATGAATCATGAATCATGAATTGAATCATGAATCATGAATCATTAATTGAATCATGAATCATGAATCATGAATTGAATCATGAATCATGAATTGAATTATGAATCAAATCATGAATCATGAATTGAATCATGAATCATGAATCATGAATCATGAATTGAATCATGAATCATGAATTGAATCATGAATTAAATCATGAATCATGAATCATAAATTGAATCATGAATCAAAATTGAATCATGAATTGAATCATGAATCATGAATCATGAATTGAATCATGAATCATGATTGATGAATCGAATCATGAATCATGAATCATGAATTGAATCATGAATCATGATTGATGAATCAAATCATGAATCATGAATTGAATCATAAATCATGAATCATGAATTGAATCATGAATCATGAATTGAATTAATAAATCATGAATCATGAATTGAATCATGAATCATGAATTGAATCATGAATCATGAATTCAAACATGAATTGAATCATAAATCATGAATCATGAATCATGAAGTGAATTCATCAATCATGAATCATGAATTGAATCATGAATTGAATCATGAATCATGAATTGAATCATGAATCATGAATCATGAATCATAAATTGAATCATGAATCATGAATCATGAATTGAATCATGAATTGGAATCATGAATCATGAATTGAATCATGAATCATGAATCATGAATTGAATCATGAATCATGAATCGAATCATGAATCATGAATTAAATCATGAATCGAATCATGAATCATGAATTGAATCATGAATCATGAATCGAATCATGAATCATGAATCGAATCATGAATCTTGAATCATGAATTGAATCATGAATCATGAATCATGAATCATGAATTGAATCATGAATCATGAATCGAATCATGAATCATGAATCAAGAATCATGAATTGAATCATAAATCATGAATTGAATCATGAATCATGAATTATGAATTGAATCATGAATCATGAATTGAATCATGAATTGAATCATGAATCATGAATTGAATCATGAATTAAATCATGAATCATGAATCATAAATTGAATCATGAATCATAAATTGGATCATGAATTGAATCATGAATCATGAATTGAATCATGAATCATGAATTGCATCATGAATCATGATTCATGAATCGAATCATGAATCATGAATTGAATCATGAATCATGAATCATGAATTGAATTTATCAATCATGAATCATGAATTGAATCATGAATTGAATCATGAATCATGAATTGAATCATGAATCATAAATTGAATCATGAATCATGAATCATGAATTGAATCATGAATTGAATCATGAATCATGAATCATGAATTGAATCATGAATCATAAATTGGATCATGAATTGAATCATGAATCATGAATCATGAATTGAATCATGAATCATGAATTGAATCATGAATCATGATTCATGAATCGAATCATGAATCATGATTTGAATCATGAATCATGAATCATGAATCATGAATTGAATTTATCAATCATGAATCATGAATTGAATCATGAATTGAATCATGAATCATGAATTGAATCATGAATCATGAATCATAAATTGAATCATGAATCATGAATCATGAATTGAATCATGAATTGAATCATGAATTATGAATCATGAATTGAATCATGAATCATGAATCATGAATTGAATCATGAATTGAATCATGAATCATGAATCATGAATTGAATCATGAATCATGAATCATGAATTGAATCATGAATCATGAATCATGAATCATGAATTATGAATCATGAATTGAATCATGAATCATGAATCAAATCATGAATCATGAATTGAATCATGAATCGAATCATGAATCATGAATTGAATCATGAATCATGAATCGAATCATGAATCATGAATCGAATCATGAATCTTGAATCATGAATTGAATCATGAATCATGAATCATGAATCATGAATTGAATCATGAATCATGAATCGAATCATGAATCATGAATCAAGAATCATGAATTGAATCATAAATCATGAATTGAATCATGAATCATGAATCATGAATTATGAATTGAATCATGAATCATGAATTGAATCATGAATTGAATCATGAATCATGAATTGAATCATGAATTAAATCATGAATCATGAATCATAAATTGAATCATGAATCATAAATTGGATCATGAATTGAATCATGAATCATGAATTGAATCATGAATCATGAATTGCATCATGAATCATGATTCATGAATCGAATCATGAATCATGAATTGAATCATGAATCATGAATCATGAATCATGAATTGAATTTATCAATCATGAATCATGAATTGAATCATGAATTGAATCATGAATCATGAATTGAATCATGAATCATAAATTGGATCATGAATCATGAATCATGAATTGAATCATGAATTGAATCATGAATCATGAATCATGAATTGAATCATGAATCATAAATTGGATCATGAATTGAATCATGAATCATGAATCATGAATTGAATCATGAATCATGAATTGAATCATGAATCATGATTCATGAATCGAATCATGAATCATGATTTGAATCATGAATCATGAATCATGAATTGAATTTATCAATCATGAATCATGAATTGAATCATGAATTGAATCATGAATCATGAATTGAATCATGAATCATGAATCATAAATTGAATCATGAATCATGAATCATGAATTGAATCATGAATTGAATCATGAATTATGAATCATGAATTGAATCATGAATCATGAATCATGAATTGAATCATGAATTGAATCATGAATCATGAATCATGAATTGAATCATGAATCATGAATCATGAATTGAATCATGAATCATGAATCATGAATCATGAATCATGAATCATGAATTGAATCATGAATCATGAATCAAATCATGAATCATGAATTGAATCATGAATCGAATCATGAATCATGAATTGAATCATGAATCATGAATCGAATCATGAATCATGAATCGAATCATGAATCTTGAATCATGAATTGAATCATGAATCATGAATCATGAATCATGAATTGAATCATGAATCATGAATCATGAATCGAATCATGAATCATGAATCAAGAATCATGAATCATGAACTGAATCATGAATCATGAATCGAATCATGAATCATGAATCGAATCATGAATCTTGAATCATGAATTGAATCATGAATCATGAATCATGAATTGAGTCATGAATTATGAATTATGAATTGAATCATGGATCATGAATTGAATCATGAATCATAATTCATGATTTATGAATTGAATCATGAATCATGAATCATGAATCATGAAGTGAATCATGAATCATGAATCATGAAGTGAATCATGAATCATGAATCATGAATCATGAAGTGAATCATGAATCATGAATCGAATCATGAATCATGAATCAAAAATCATGAATCAAATCATGAATCATGAATTGAATCATGAATCATGAATCATGAATTGAATCATGAATCATGAATCATAATTCATAAATCGAATCATGAATCATGAATCATATATTGAATCATGAATCATGAATCATGAATTGAATCATGAATCATGAATAATAAATCAAATCATGAATCATAAATTGAATCAGGATTTGAATCATGAATCATGAATTGAATCATGAATCATGAATCTTGAATCATGAATCATGAATCTTGAATCATGAATCATGAATTGAATCATGAATCATGAATTAAATCATGAATCATAAATTATGAATCATGAATTGAATCATGATTCAGGAATTGAATCATGAATCATGAATCATGAATCATGAATCATGAATTGAATCATGAATTATGAATTGAATCATGAATCATGAATCATGAATTGAATCATGAATCATGAATCATGAATTGAATCCTGAATTGAATCATGTTTTAAATCATGAATCATGAATAATAAATTGAATCATGAATCATGAATCATGAATTGAATCATGAATTGAATCATGAATCATGAATCATGAATTGAATCATGAATCATGAATCATGAATTGAATCATGAATCATGAATCATGAATTGAATCATGAATCATGAATCATGAATTATGAATTGAATCATGAATCATGAATCATGAAACACAAATTGAATTATGAATCATGAATCATGAATTGAATTATGAATCATGAATCATGAATTGAATCATAAATCATGAATCATGAATCGAATCATGAATCATGAATCATGAATTATGAATCAGGAATGGAATCATGAATCATGAATTGAATCATGAATCATGAATCATGAATCTTGAATCATGAATCATGAATCTTGAATCATGAATCATGAATTGAATCATGAATCATGAATTGAATCATGAATCATAAATTATGAATCATGAATTGAATCATGATTCAGGAATTGAATCATGAATCATGAATCATGAATTGAATCATGAATCATGAATCATGAATTGAATCATGAATCATAAATTATGAATCATGAATCATGAAGTAAATTCATCAATCATGAATCATGAATTGAATCATGAATTGAATCATGAATCATGAATTGAATCATGAATCATGAATCATGAATCATAATTGAATCATGAATCATAATTCATGATTCAATTCATGATTCGATTCATGATTCAATTCATGATTCAATTCATGATTCATGATTCGATTTATGATTCATGATTCAATTCAGGATAAAATTCATGATTCATGATTCGATTCATGATTCATGATACATGATTCATGATTCAATTCATGATTCATGATTCATGATTCATGATTCATGATTCAATTCATGATTCATGATTTATGATTCAATTCATGATTCATGATTCATGATTCAATTCATGATTCATGATTCATGATTCAATTCATGATTCATGATTCATGATTCAATTCATGATTCAATTCATGATTCATGATTCATGATTCAATTTATGATTCATGATTCATGATTCAATTCATGATTCATGATTCATGATTTATGATTCAATTCATGATTCATGATTCATGATTCAATTCATGATTCATAATTTATGATTCATGATTCAAATCATGATTCATGATTCATGATTCAATTCATGATTCATGATACATGATTCATGATTCAATTCATGATTCATGATACATGATTCATGATTCAATTCATGATTCATGATACATGATTCCTGATTCAATTCATGATTCATGACTCAATTCATGATTCGATTCATGATTCAATTCATGATTCATGATTAAATTTATGATTCATGTTTCATGATTTAATTCATGATTCATGATTCCATTCATGATTCAATTCATGATTCATGATTCGATTTATGATTCATGATTCAATTCATGATAAAATTCATGATTCGATTCATGATTCATGATTCAATTCTTGATTCATGATTCATGATTCATAATTCATGATTCAATTCATGATTCATGATTTATGATTTATGATTCAATTCATTATTCATGATTCAATCCATGATTCATAATTCATGATTCATGATTCAATTCATGATTCAATTCATGATTCATGATTCATGATTTATGATTCAATTCATGATTCATGATTCATGATTCGATTCATGATTCATGATTCATAATTCGATTCATGATTCATGATTCATGATTCATGATTCATGATTTAATACATGATTCATGATTCAATTCATGATTCTTGATTCATGATTCGATTCATGATTCATGATTCCTGATTCAATTCATATTTCATTATTCATGATTCATGATTCATGATTCATTAATCATGAATCGATTCATGATTCATGATTCATGATTCATGATTCAATTCATGATTCATGATTCATAATTCAATTCATTATTCATGAATCATGATCATGATTCAATTCATGATTCATGATTTATGATTCATGATTTAATACATGATTCAATTCATGATTCATGATTCTTGATTCATGATTCGATTCATGATTCATGATTCATGATTCAATTCATGATTCATTATTCATGATTCATGATTCATGATTTATGATTTAATTCATGATTCATGATTCATGATTCTTGATTGAATTAATAATTCATGATTCATGATTCATGATTCAATTCATGATTCAATTTATGATTCATGATTCATGATTCATGATTCAATTCATGATTCAAGATTCATGATTCGATTCATGATTCATGATTCAATTTATGATTCATAATTCGATTCATGATTCAAATCATGATTCATGATTCGCTTCATGATTCATGATTCAATTCATGATTCATAATTCATGATTCAATTCATGATTCATGATTCAATTCATGATTCAATTCATTTTCTTGATTCATGATTCAATTTATGATTCATGATTCATAATTCATGATTCAATTCATGATTCGATTCATGATTCAATTCATGATTCAATTCATGATTCATGATTCATGATTCGATTCATGATTCAATTCATTAATCGATTCATGATTCAATTCATGATTCAATTCATGATTCATGATTCAATTCCTGATTCATGATTCGATTCATGATTCATGATTCAAGATTCAATTCATGATTCATGATTCATGATTCATAATTCAATTCATGATTCATAATTCATGATTCATGATTCAATTCATGATTCATGATTCAATTCATGATTCATGATTCAATTTATGATTTATGATTTATTATTCATGTCATGATTTGAATCCTGATTCAATTCATGATTCATGATTCGATTCATGATTCAATTCATGATTCATGATTCGATTCATGATTCATGATTCAATTCATGATTCATAATTCATGATTCAATTCATGATTCATGATTCAATTCATGATTTAATTCATGATTCATGATTCATGATTCAATTTATGATTTATGATTCATATATCATGATTCAATTCATGATTCGATTCATGATTCAATTCATGATTCAATTCATGATTCATGATTCGATTTATGATTCATGATTCAATTCAGGATAAAATTCATGATTCATGATTCGATTCATGATTCATAATTCAATTCTTGATTCATGATTCATGATTCATGATTCAATTCATGATTCATGATTCATGATTCAATTCATGATTCATGATTCATGATTCAATCCATGATTCATAATTCATGATTCATGATTCAATTCATGATTCAATTCATGATTCATGATTCATGATTTATGATTCAATTCATGATTCATGATTTAAATCATGATTCATGATTCATGATTCGATTCATGATTCTTGATTCATGATTCATTTCATGATTCATGATTCATGATTCATGATTCATGATTCAATTCATGATTCATGATTCATGATTCAATTCATGATTCGATTCATGATTCTTGATTCATGATTCATTTCATGATTCATGATTTATGATTCATGATTCAATTCATGATTCGAATCCTGATTCAATTCATGATTCATGATTCAATTTATGATTTATGATTTATGATTCATGTCATGATTCATGATTCTTGATTCATGATTCAATTCATGATTCATGATTCATGATTCAGTTCATGATTCATGATTCATGATTCGATTCATGATTCATGATTCATGATTCAATTTATGATTTATGATTTATGATTCATGTCATGATTCATGATTCTTGATTCATGATTCAATTCATGATTCATGATTCATGATTCTTGATTGAATTAACAATTCATGATTCATGATTCATGATTCAATTTATGATTCGATTAATGATTCTTGATTCATGATTCATGATTCGATTCATGATTCATGATTCATGCTTCATGATTCAATTCATGATTCATGATTCGATTCATGATTCTTGATTCATGATTCATGATTCGATTCCTGATTCATGATTCCATTCATGATTCTATTTATGATTCAATTCATGATTCAATTCATGATTCATGATTCATGATTCAATTCATGATTCATGATTCAATTCATGATTCATGATTCGATTCATGATTCATGATTCATGATTCAATTCATGATTCATGATTCATGATTCATAATTCAATTCATGATTCATGATTCAATTCATAATTCATGATTCGATTCATGATTCATGATTCATGATTCAATTCATGATTCATGATTCATGATTCATGATTCATAATTCAATTCATGATTCATGATTCAATTCATGATTCATAATTCCTGATTCATGATTCAATTCATTATTCATGATTCAAGATTAATGATTCATGATTCAATTCATGATTCGAATCCTGATTCAATTCCTGATTCATGATTCAATTTATGATTTATGATTCATGATTCGATTCATGATTCATGATTCATGATTCAATTCATGATTCATGATTCATGATTCAATTCATGATTCATGATTCATGATTCATGATTCGATTCATGAATCATGATTCATGATTCATGATTCAATTCATGATTCATGATTCGATTCATGATTCTTGATTCATGATTCATGATTCAATTCATGACTCATGATTCATGATTAATGATTCTTGATTGAATTAATAATTCATGATTCATGATTCATGATTCAATTCATGATTCGATTCATGATTCTTGATTCATGATTCATGATTGGATTCATGATTCATGATTCATGATTGGATTCATGATTCATGATTCATGATTCAATTCATGATTCATGATTCATGATTCATGATTCAATTCATGATTCAAGATTCATGATTCAATTCATGATTCATGATTCAATTCATGATTCATGATTCAATTCATGATTCATGATTCGATTCATGATTCAATTCATGATTCATGATTCGATTCATGATTCATGATTCAATTCATGATTCATAATTCATGATTTAATTCATGATTCATGATTCAATTCTTGATTCAATTCATGATTCATGATTCATGATTCAATTTATGGATTCATGATTTATAATTCATTATTCAATTCATAATTCAATTCATAATTCAATTCATGATTCAATTCATGATTCATGATTCATGATTCGATTCATGATTCAATTCATTAATCGATTAATGATTCAATTCATGATTCATGATTCGATTCATGATTCATGATTCATGATTCAATTCATGATTCATGATTCATGATTCATAATTCAATTCATGATTCATTATTCAAATCATGATTCATAATTCATGATTCATGATTCAATTCATGATTAATGATTCAATTCATGATTCATGATTCATGATTCAATCCATGATTCATAATTCATGATTCATGATTCAATTCATGATTCAATTCATGATTCATGATTCATGATTTATGATTCAATTCATGATTCATGATTCATGATTCATGATTCAATTCATGATTCATGATTCGATTCATGATTCATGATTCATGATTCAATTCATGACTCATGATTCATGATTCATGATTCAATTCATGATTCATGATTCATGATTCATGATTCTTGATTGAATTAATAAATCATGATTCATGATTCATGATTCAATTTATGATTCGATTAATGATTCTTGATTCATGATTCATGATTCGATTCATGATTCATGATTCATGATTCATGATTCAATTCATGATTCCATTCATGATTCATGATTCAATTCATGATTCATGATTCAATTCATGAATCATGATTCATGATTCAATTCATGATTCAATTCATGATTCATGATTCAATTTATGATTCATGATTCATGATTCATGATTCAATTCATGATTCATAATTTATGATTCATGATTCAAATCATGATTCATGATTCATGATTCAATTCATGATTCATGATACATGATTCATGATACATGATTCATGATTCAATTCATGATTCATGATTCAATTCATGATTCATGATTCATGATTTATGATTCAATTCATGATTCATGATTCATGATTCAATTCATGATTCATAATTTATGATTCATGATTCAAATCATGATTCATGATACATGATTCATGATACATGATTCATGATTCAATTCATGATTCATGACTCAATTCATGATTCGATTCATGATTCAATTCATGATTCATGATTAAATTTATGATTCATGTTTCATGATTTAATTCATAATTCATGATTCAATTCATGATTCATGATTCCATTCATGATTCAATTCATGATTCATGATTCGATTTATGATTCATGATTCAATTCATGATAAAATTCATGATTCATGATTCGATTCATGATTCATGATTCAATTCTTGATTCATGATTCATGATTCATGATTCCTGATTCAATTCATGATTCATGATTTATGATTTATGATTAAATTCATGATTCATGATTCAATCCATGATTCATAATTCATGATTCATGATTCAATTCATGATTTAATTCATGATTCATGATTCATGATTTATGATTCAATTCATGATTCATGATTCATGATTCGATTCATGATTCATGATTCATGATTCGATTCATGATTCATGATTCATGATTCATGATTCATGATTGAATTCATGATTCATGATTCATGATTCATGATTTAATTCATGATTCATGATTCATGATTCAATTCATGATTCATGATTCATGATTTAATACATGATTCATGATTCAATTCATGATTCTTGATTCATGATTCGATTCATGATTCATGATTCATGATTCATGATTCGATTCATGATTCATGATTCATGATTCATGATTGAATTCATGATTCATGATTCATGATTCATGATTCAATTCATGATTCATAATTCATGATTCAATTCATGATTCATGATTCAATTCATGATTCAATTCATTTTCATGATTCATGATTCAATTTATGATTCATGATTCATAATTCATGATTCAATTCATGATTCAATTCATGATTCATGATTCATGATTCGATTCATGATTCAATTCATTAATCGATTCATGATTCAATTCATGATTCAATTCATGATTCATGATTCAATTCCTGATTCATGATTTGATTCATGATTCATGATTCAAGATTCAATTCATGATTCATGATTCATAATTCAATTCATGATTCATAATTCATGATTCATGATTCAATTCATGATTCATGATTCAATTCATGATTCATGATTCAATTTATGATTTATGATTTATTATTCATGTCATGATTCGAATCCTGATTCAATTCATGATTCATGATTCGATTCATGATTCAATTCATGATTCATGATTCGATTCATGATTCATGATTCAATTCATGATTCATAATTCATGATTCAATTCATGATTCATGATTCAATTCATGATTTGATTCATGATTCATGATTCATGATTCAATTTATGATTTATGATTCATAATTCATGATTCAATTCATGATTCGATTCATGATTCAATTCATGATTCAATTCATGATTCATGATTCGATTTATGATTCATGATTCAATTCAGGATAAAATTCATGATTCATGATTCGATTCATGATTCATAATTCAATTCTTGATTCATGATTCAATTCATGATTCATAATTCATGATTCATGATTCAATTCATGATTCAATTCATGATTCATGATTTATGATTCAATTCATGATTCATGATTCATGATTTGATTCATGATTCATGATTCATGATTCGATTCATGATTCTTGATTCATGATTCATTTCATGATTCATGATTCATGATTCATGATTCATGATTCAATTCATGATTCATGATTCATGATTCAATTCATGATTCGATTCATGATTCTTGATTCATGATTCATGATTCGATTCATGATTTATGATTCATGATTCAATTCATGATTCGAATCCTGATTCAATTCATGATTAATGATTCAATTTATGATTTATGATTTATGATTCATGTCATGATTCATGATTCTTGATTCATGATTCAATTCATGATTCATGATTCATGATTCAGTTCATGATTCATGATTCATGATTCGATTCATGATTCATGATTCATGATTCAATTTATGATTTATGATTTATGATTCATGTCATGATTCATGATTCTTGATTCATGATTCAATTCATGATTCATGATTCATGATTCAATTCATGATTCATGATTCATGATTCATGATTCTTGATTGAATTAATAATTCATGATTCATGATTCATGATTCAATTTATGATTCGATTAATGATTCTTGATTCATGATTCATGATTCGATTCATGATTCATGATTCATGCTTCATGATTCAATTCATGATTCATGATTCGATTCATGATTCTTGATTCATGATTCATGATTCGATTCCTGATTCATGATTCCATTCATGATTCATGATTCAATTCATGATTCATGATTCAATTCATGATTCATGATTCATGATTCAATTCATGATTCAATTCATGATTCATGATTCATGATTCAATTTATGATTCATGATTCATGATTCATGATTCAATTCATGATTCATGATTCATGATTTATGATTCAATTCATGATTCATGATTCATGATTCGATTCATGATTCATGATTCATGATTCAATTCATGATTCATGATTTATGATTCAATTCATGATTCAATTCATGATTCATAATTTATGATTCATGATTCAAATCATGATTCATGATACATGATTCATGATACATGATTCATGATTCAATTCATGATTCATGACTCAATTCATGATTCGATTCATGATTCAATTCATGATTCATGATTAAATTTATGATTCATGTTTCATGATTTAATTCATAATTCATGATTCAATTCATGGTTCATGATTCCATTCATGATTCAATTCATGATTCATGATTCGATTTATGATTCATGATTCAATTCATGATAAAATTCATGATTCATGATTCGATTCATGATTCATGATTCAATTCTTGATTCATGATTCATGATTCATGATTCATGATTCAATTCATGATTCATGATTCATGATTTATGATTCAATTCATGATTTATGATTCAATCCATGATTCATAATTCATGATTCATGATTCAATTCATGATTCAATTCATGATTTATGATTCATGATTTATGATTCAATTCATGATTCTTGATTCATGATTTGATTCATGATTCATGATTCATGATTCGATTCATGATTCATGATTCATGATTCATGATTCAATTCATGATTCATGATTTAATACATGATTCATGATTCATGATTGGATTCATGATTCATGATTCATGATTCAATTCATATTTCATTATTCATGATTCATGATTCATGATTCATTAATCATGAATCGATTCATGATTCATTAATCATGAATCGATTCATGATTCATGATTCATGATTCAATTCATGATTCAATTCATGATTCATGATTCAATTCATGATTCATGATTCTTGATTCAATTCATGATTCATGATTTATGATTCATGATTTAATACATGATTCAATTCATGATTCATGATTCTTGATTCATGATTCGATTCATGATTCATGATTCATGATTCAATTCATGATTCATTATTCATGATTCATGATTCATGATTTATGATTTAATTCATGATTCATGATTCATGATTCATGATTCTTGATTGAATTAATAATTCATGATTCATGATTCATGATTCAATTCATGATTCATGATTCATGATTCAATTCATGATTCATGATTCATGATTCATGATTCATGATTCAATTCATGATTCATGATTCATGATTCAATTCATGATTCATGATTTATGATTCATGATTTAATACATGATTCAATTCATGATTCATGATTCTTGATTCATGATTCAATTCATGATTCATTATTCATGATTCATGATTCATGATTTATGATTTGATTCATGATTCATGATTCATGATTCTTAATTGAATTAATAATTCATGATTCATGATTCATGATTCAATTTATGATTCGATTCATGATTCTTGATTCATGATTCATGATTCGATTCATGAATCATGATTCATGATTCAATTTATGATTCATTATTCATGATTCATGATTCAATTCATGATTCAAGATTCATGATTCAATTCATGATTCATGATTCAATTCATGATTCATAATTCGATTCATGATTCAATTCATGATTCATGATTCGCTTCATGATTCATGATTCAATTCATGATTCATAATTCATGATTCAATTCATGATTCATGATTCAATTCATGATTCAATTAATTTTCATGATTCATGATTCAATTTATGATTCATGATTCATAATACATGATTCAAATTATGATTCGATTCATGATTCAATTCATGATTCAATTCATGATTCATGATTCATGATTCGATTCATGATTCAATTCATTAATCGATTCATGATTCAATTCATGATTCAATTCCTGATTCATGATTCGATTCATGATTCATGATTCAAGATTCAATTCATGATTCATGATTCATGATTCATAATTCAATTCATGATTCATAATTCATGATTCATGATTCAATTCATGATTCATGATTCAATTCATGATTCATGATTCAATTTATGATTTATGATTTATGATTCATGTCATGATCGAATCCTGATTCAATTCATGATTCATGATTCGATTCATGATTCAATTCATGATTCATGATTCGATTCATGATTCATGATTCAATTCATGATTCATAATTCATGATTCAATTCATGATTCATGATTCAATTCATGATTTAATTCATGATTCATGATTCATGATTCAATTTATGATTCATGATTCATAATTCATGATTCAATTCATGATTCGATTCATGATTCAATTCATGATTCAATTCATGATTCATGATTCGATTTATGATTCATGATTCAATTCATGATAAAATTCATGATTCATGATTCGATTCATGATTCATGATTCAATTCTTGATTCATGATTCATGATTCATGATTCAATTCATGATTCATGATTCATGATTCATGATTCAATTCATGATTCAATTCATGATTCATGATTCATGATTCAATCCATGATTCATGATTCATGATTCATGATTCAATTCATGATTTGATTCATGATTCAATTCATGATTCATGATTAAATTTATGATTCATGTTTCATGATTTAATTCATAATTCATGATTCAATTCATGATTCATGATTCCATTCATGATTCAATTCATGATTCATGATTCGATTTATGATTCATGATTCAATTCATGATAAAATTCATGATTCATGATTCGATTCATGATTCATGATTCAATTCTTGATTCATGATTCATGATTCATTATTCAATTCATGATTCATGATTCATGATTTATGATTAAATTCCTGATTCATGATTCAATCCATGATTCATAATTCATGATTCATGATTCAATTCATGATTCAATTCATGATTCATGATTCATGATTTATGATTCAATTCATGATTCATGATTCATGATTCGATTCATGATTCATGATTCATGATTCGATTCATGATTCATGATTCATGATTCATGATTCATGATTCATGATTGAATTCATGATTCATGATTCATGATTTAATTCATGATTCATGATTCAATTCATGATTCATGATTCAAATTATGATTCAATTCATTTTCATGATTCATGATTCAATTTATGATTCATGATTCATAATTCATGATTCAATTCATGATTCGATTCATGATTCAATTCATGATTCAATTCATAATTCATGATTCATGATTCGATTCATGATTTAATTCATTAATCGATTCATGATTCAATTCATGATTCAATTCATGATTCATGATTCAATTCCTGATTCATGATTCGATTCATGATTCATGATTCAAGATTCAATTCATGATTCATGATTCATGATTCATAATTCAATTCATGATTCATAATTCATGATTCATGATTCAATTCATGATTCATGATTCAATTTATGATTTATGATTTATGATTCATGTCATGATTCGAATCCTGATTCAATTCATGATTCATGATTCGATTCATGATTCAATTCATGATTCATGATTCGATTCATGATTCATGATTCAATTCATGATTCATAATTCATGATTCAATTCATGATTCATGATTCAATTCATGATTTAATTCATGATTCATGATTCATGATTCAATTTATGATTCATGATTCATAATTCATGATTCAATTCATGATTCGATTCATGATTCAATTCATGATTCAATTCATGATTCATGATTCGATTTATGATTCATGATTCAATTCATGATAAAATTCATGATTCATGATTCGATTCATGATTCATGATTCAATTCTTGATTCATGATTCATGATTCAATTCATGATTCACGATTCATGATTCATGATTCAATTCATGATTCATGATTCATGATTCGATTCATGATTCATGATTCAATTTATGATTTATGATTTATGATTCATGTCATGATTCATGATTCTTGATTCATGATTCAATTCATGACTCATGATTCATGATTCAATTCATGATTCATGATTCATGATTCATGATTCAATTCATGATTCATGATTCATGATTAAATTCATGATTCATGATTCATGATTCATGATTCATGATTCGATTCATGATTCATGATTCATGATTCATGATTCATGATTCAATACATGATTCACGATTCAATTCATGATTCATGATTCGATTCATGATTCTTGATTCATAATTCATAATTCGATTCATGATTCATGATTCAATTCATGACTCATGATTCATGATTCATGATTCAATTCATGACTCATGATTCATGATTCATGATTCAATTCATGATTCATGATTCATGATTCAATTCATGATTCGATTCATGATTCTTGATTCATGATTCATGATTTGATTCATGATTCATGATTCAATTCATGATTCAAATCCTGATTCAATTCATGATTCATGATTCAATTTATGATTTATGATTTATGATTCATGTCATGATTCATGATTCTTGATTCATGATTCAATTCATGATTCATGATTCATGATTCAATTCATGATTCATGATTCATGATTCGATTCATGATTCATGATTCAATTTATGATTTATGATTTATGATTCATGTCATGATTCATGATTCTTGATTCATGATTCAATTCATGATTCATGATTCAATTCATGATTCATACTTCATGATTCATGATTCATGATTCGATTCATGATTCATGATTCATGATTCATGATTCTATTCATGATTCCTGATTCATGATTCAATTCATGATTCATGATTCGATTCATGATTCTTGATTCATGATTCATAATTCGATTCATGATTCATGATTCATGATTCAATTCATGATTCATGATTCAATTCATGATTCATGATTCATGATTCATGATTCAATTCATGATTCAAGATTCATGATTCGATTCATGATTCATGATTCAATTCATGATTCATGATTCATGATTCATGATTCATGAATAAATTTATGATTCATGATTTATGATTCATGATTCATGATTCATGATTCAATTCATGATTCGATTCATAATTCAATTCATGATTTATGAATCATGATTCATGATTCAATTCATGATTCTATTTATGATTCAATTCATGATTCAATTCATGATTAATGATTAATGATTTGATTCATGATTCAATTCATTATTCGATTCATGATTCAATTCATGATACAATTCATGATTCATGATTCATGATTCAATTCATGATTCATGATTCAATTCATGATTCATAATTCGATTCATGATTCATGATTCATGATTCAATTCATGATTCATGATTCATAATTCAATTCATGATTCATGATTCAATTCATGATTCATGATTCGATTCATGATTCATGATTCAATTCATGATTCATGATTCATGATTCATGATTCATAATTCAATTCATGATTCATGATTCAATTCATGATTCATAATTCCTGATTCATGATTCAATTCATGATTCATGATTCATGATTCATGATTCTTGATTGAATTAATAATTCATGATTCATGATTCAATTCATGATTCGATTCATGATTCTTGATTCATGATTCATGATTCGATTCATGATTCATGATTCGATTCATGATTCATGATTCATGATTCGATTCATGATTCATGATTCATGATTCGATTCATGATTCATGATTCAATTCATGATTCATGATTCGATTCATGATTCAATTCATGATTCATGATTCGATTCATGATTCAATTCATGATTCATAATTCATGATTTAATTCATGATTCATGATTCAATTCTTGATTCAATTCATGATTCATGATTCATGATTCAATTTATGATTCATGATTTATAATTCATGATTCAATTCATGATTTGATTCATGATTCAATTCATGATTCAATTAATGATTCTTGATTCATGATTCGATTCATGATTCAATTCATTAATCGATTCATGATTCAATTCATGATTCAATTCATGATTCATGATTCGATTCATGATTCAATTCATTAATCGATTAATGATTCAATTCATGATTCATGATTCGATTCATGATTCATGATTCATAATTCAATTCATGATTCATTATTCAATTCATGATTCATAATTCATGATTCATGATTCAATTCATGATTAATGATTCAATTCATGATTCATGATTCATGATTCAATTCATGATTCATGACTCATGATTCAATTCATGATTCATGATTCATGATTCATGATTCATGATTCAATTCATGATTCATGATTCGATTCATGATTCATGATTCATGATTCAATTCATGATTCATGATTCATGATTCATGATTCTTGATTGAATTAATAATTCATGATTCATGATTCATGATTCAATTTATGATTCGATTAATGATTCTTGATTCATGATTCATGATTCGATTCATGATTCATGATTCATGATTCATGATTCAATTCATGATTCATGATTCGATTCATGATTCTTGATTCATGATTCATGATTCGATTCCTGATTCATGATTCCATTCATGATTCATGATTCAATTCATGATTCATGATTCATGATTCAATTCATGATTCAATTCATGATTCATGATTCATGATTCAATTTATGATTCATGATTCATGATTCATGATTCATGATTCATGATTCATGATTCAATTCATGATTCATGATACATGATTCATGATTCAATTCATGATTCATGATTCAATTCATGATTCATGATTCATGATTTATGATTTAATTCATGATTCATGATTCATGATTCAATTCATGATTCATAATTTATGATTCATGATTTAAATCATGATTCATGATACATGATTCATGATACATGATTCATGATTCAATTCATGATTCATGACTCAATTCATGATTCAATTCATGATTCATGATTAAATTTATGATTCATGTTTCATGATTCAATTCATGATTCATGATTCATGATTCAATTCATGATTCATGATTCGATTCATGATTCATGATTTAATTCATGATTCGATTCATGATTCGATTCATGATCCATGATTCAATTCATGATTCATGATTCAATTCATTATTCATGATTCAATTCATGATACATAATTCATGATTCATGATTCAATTCATGATTCATGATTCAAGATTCATGATTCATGATTCAATTCATGATTCTTGATTCATGATTCATGATTCGATTCATGATTCATGATTCGATTCATGATTCATGATTCATGATTCGATTCATGATTCATGATTCATGATTCGATTCATGATTCATGATTCAATTCATGATTCATGATTCGATTCATGATTCAATTCATGATTCATGATTCGATTCATGATTCAATTCATGATTCATAATTCATGATTTAATTCATGATTCATGATTCAATTCTTGATTCAATTCATGATTCATGATTCATGATTCAATTTATGATTCATGATTTATAATTCATGATTCAATTCATGATTTGATTCATGATTCAATTCATGATTCAATTAATGATTCTTGATTCATGATTCGATTCATGATTCAATTCATTAATCGATTCATGATTCAATTCATGATTCAATTCATGATTCATGATTCGATTCATGATTCAATTCATTAATCGATTAATGATTCAATTCATGATTCATGATTCGATTCATGATTCATGATTCATAATTCAATTCATGATTCATTATTCAATTCATGATTCATAATTCATGATTCATGATTCAATTCATGATTAATGATTCAATTCATGATTCATGATTCATGATTCAATTCATGATTCATGATTCATGATTCAATTCATGATTCATGATTCATGATTCATGATTCATGATTCAATTCATGATTCATGATTCGATTCATGATTCATGATTCATGATTCAATTCATGATTCATGATTCATGATTCATGATTCTTGATTGAATTAATAATTCATGATTCATGATTCATGATTCAATTTATGATTCGATTAATGATTCTTGATTCATGATTCATGATTCGATTCATGATTCATGATTCATGATTCATGATTCAATTCATGATTCATGATTCGATTCATGATTCTTGATTCATGATTCATGATTCGATTCCTGATTCATGATTCCATTCATGATTCATGATTCAATTCATGATTCATGATTCATGATTCAATTCATGATTCAATTCATGATTCATGATTCATGATTCAATTTATGATTCATGATTCATGATTCATGATTCATGATTCATGATTCATGATTCATGATTCAATTCATGATTCATGATACATGATTCATGATTCAATTCATGATTCATGATTCAATTCATGATTCATGATTCATGATTTATGATTTAATTCATGATTCATGATTCATGATTCAATTCATGATTCATAATTTATGATTCATGATTTAAATCATGATTCATGATACATGATTCATGATACATGATTCATGATTCAATTCATGATTCATGACTCAATTCATGATTCAATTCATGATTCATGATTAAATTTATGATTCATGTTTCATGATTCAATTCATGATTCATGATTCATGATTCAATTCATGATTCATGATTCGATTCATGATTCATGATTTAATTCATGATTCGATTCATGATTCGATTCATGATCCATGATTCAATTCATGATTCATGATTCAATTCATTATTCATGATTCAATTCATGATACATAATTCATGATTCATGATTCAATTCATGATTCATGATTCAAGATTCATGATTCATGATTCAATTCATGATTCTTGATTCATGATTCATGATTCGATTCATGATTCATGATTCGATTCATGATTCATGATTCATGATTCGATTCATGATTCATGATTCATGATTCGATTCATGATTCATGATTCAATTCATGATTCATGATTCGATTCATGATTCAATTCATGATTCATGATTCGATTCATGATTCAATTCATGATTCATAATTCATGATTTAATTCATGATTCATGATTCAATTCTTGATTCAATTCATGATTCATGATTCATGATTCAATTTATGATTCATGATTTATAATTCATGATTCAATTCATGATTTGATTCATGATTCAATTCATGATTCAATTAATGATTCTTGATTCATGATTCGATTCATGATTCAATTCATTAATCGATTCATGATTCAATTCATGATTCAATTCATGATTCATGATTCGATTCATGATTCAATTCATTAATCGATTAATGATTCAATTCATGATTCATGATTCGATTCATGATTCATGATTCATAATTCAATTCATGATTCATTATTCAATTCATGATTCATAATTCATGATTCATGATTCAATTCATGATTAATGATTCAATTCATGATTCATGATTCATGATTCAATTCATGATTCATGATTCATGATTCAATTCATGATTCATGATTCATGATTCATGATTCATGATTCAATTCATGATTCATGATTCGATTCATGATTCATGATTCATGATTCAATTCATGATTCATGATTCATGATTCATGATTCTTGATTGAATTAATAATTCATGATTCATGATTCATGATTCAATTTATGATTCGATTAATGATTCTTGATTCATGATTCATGATTCGATTCATGATTCATGATTCATGATTCATGATTCAATTCATGATTCATGATTCGATTCATGATTCTTGATTCATGATTCATGATTCGATTCCTGATTCATGATTCCATTCATGATTCATGATTCAATTCATGATTCATGATTCATGATTCAATTCATGATTCAATTCATGATTCATGATTCATGATTCAATTTATGATTCATGATTCATGATTCATGATTCATGATTCATGATTCATGATTCAATTCATGATTCATGATACATGATTCATGATTCAATTCATGATTCATGATTCAATTCATGATTCATGATTCATGATTTATGATTTAATTCATGATTCATGATTCATGATTCAATTCATGATTCATAATTTATGATTCATGATTTAAATCATGATTCATGATACATGATTCATGATACATGATTCATGATTCAATTCATGATTCATGACTCAATTCATGATTCAATTCATGATTCATGATTAAATTTATGATTCATGTTTCATGATTTAATTCATAATTCATGATTCAATTCATGATTCATGATTCCATTCATGATTCAATTCATGATTCGATTTATGATTCATGATTCAATTCATGATAAAATTCATGATTCATGATTCGATTCATGATTCATGATTCAATTCATGATTCATGATTCATGATTCATGATTTATGATTCAATTCATGATTCATGATTCAATCCATGATTCATAATTCATGATTCATGATTCAATTCATGATTCAATTCATGATTCATGATTCATGATTTATGATTCAATTCATGATTCATGATTCGATTCATGATTCATGATTCATGATTCGATTCATGATTCATGATTCATGATTCATGATTCGATTCATGATTCATGATTCATGATTCATGATTCATGATTGAATTCATGATTCATGATTCATGATTCATGATTTAATTCATGATTCATGATTCATGATTCAATTTATGATTCATGATTCATGATTTAATACATGATTCATGATTCAATTCATGATTCTTGATTCATGATTCGATTCATGATTCATGATTCATGATTCAATTCATATTTCATTATTCATGATTCATGATTCATGATTCATAAATCATGAATCGATTCATGATTCATTAATCATGAATCGATTCATGATTCATGATTCAATATTCATGATTCAATTCATGATTCATGATTCATGATTCAATTCATGATTCATGATTCATGATTCAATTCATGATTCATGATTTATGATTCATGATTTAATACATGATTCAATTCATGATTCATGATTCTTGATTCATGATTCGATTCATGATTTATGATTCATGATTCATGATTCAATTCATGATTCATTATTCATGATTCATGATTCATGATTTATGATTTAATTCATGATTCATGATTCATGATTCATGATTCTTGATTGAATAATAATTCATGATTCATGATTCATGATTCAATTTATGATTCGATTCATGATTCTTGATTCATGATTCATGATTCGATTCATGAATCATGATTCATGATTCAATTTATGATTCATGATTCATGATTCATGATTCAATTCATGATTCAAGATTCATGATTCGATTCATGATTCATGATTCAATTCATGATTCATAATTCGATTCATGATTCAATTCATGATTCATGATTTGCTTCATGATTCATGATTCAATTCATGATTCATAATTCATGATTCAATTCATGATTCGATTCTTAATTCAATTCATGATTTATGAATCATGATTCATGATTCATGATTCAATTCATGATTCTATTTATGATTCAATTCATGATTCAATTCATGATTAATGATTAATGATTTGATTCATGATTCAATTCATTATTCGATTCATGATTCAATTCATGATACAATTCATGATTCATAATTCATGATTCAATTCATGATTCATGATTCAATTCATGATTCATGATTCGATTCATGATTCATGATTCATGATTCAATTCATGATTCATGATTCATGATTCATAATTCAATTCATGATTCATGATTCAATTCATAATTCATGATTCGATTCATGATTCATGATTCATGATTCAATTCATGATTCATGATTCAATTCATGATTCATGATTCATGATTCATGATTCATAATTCAATTCATGATTCATGATTCAATTCATGATTCATAATTCCTGATTCATGATTCAATTCATGATTCATGATTCAAGATTAATGATTCATGATTCAATTCATGATTCGAATCCTGATTCAATTCCTGATTCATGATTCAATTTATGATTTATGATTCATGATTAATGATTCGATTCATGATTCATGATTCATGATTCAATTCATGATTCATGATTCATGATTCAATTCATGATTCATGATTCATGATTCATGATTCATGATTCGATTCATGAATCATGATTCATGATTCATGATTCAATTCATGATTCATAATTCGATTCATGATTCTTGATTCATGATTCATGATTCAATTCATGATTCATGATTCATGATTCATGATTCTTGATTGAATTAATAATTCATGATTCATGATTCATGATTCAATTCATGATTCGATTCATGATTCTTGATTCATGATTCATGATTCGATTCATGATTCATGATTCATGATTCGATTCATGATTCATGATTCATGATTCAATTCATGATTCATGATTCATGATTCATGATTCAATTCATGATTCAAGATTCATGATTCAATTCATGATTCATGATTCAATTCATGATTCATGATTCGATTCATGATTCAATTCATGATTCATGATACGATTCATGATTCATGATTCAATTCATGATTCATAATTCATGATTTAATTCATGATTCATGATTCAATTCTTGATTCAAGATTCATGATTTAATTCATGATTCAATTTATGATTCATGATTTATAATTCATTATTCAATTCATGATTTGATTCATGATTCAATTCATGATTCAATTCATGATTCATGATTCATGATTCGATTCATGATTCAATTCATTAATTGATTAATGATTCAATTCATGATTCATGATTCGATTCATGATTCATGATTCATGATTCAATTCATGATTCATGATTCATGATTCATATTCAATTCATGATTCATTATTCAATTCATGATTCATGATTTATGATTCATGATTTAATACATGATTCAATTCATGATTCATGATTCTTGATTCATGATTCGATTCATGATTCATGATTCATGATTCAATTCATGATTCATTATTCATGATTCATGATTCATGATTTATGATTTAATTCATGATTCATGATTCATGATTCATGATTCTTGATTGAATTAATAATTCATGATTCATGATTCATGATTCAATTTATGATTCGATTCATGATTCTTGATTCATGATTCATGATTCGATTCATGAATCATGATTCATGATTCAATTTATGATTCATGATTCATGATTCATGATTCAATTCATGATTCAAGATTCATGATTCGATTCATGATTCATGATTCAATTCATGATTCATAAATCAAATCATGATTCAATTCATGATTCATGATTCGCTTCATGATTCATGATTCAATTCATGATTCATAATTCATGATTCAATTCATGATTCATGATTCAATTCATGATTCAATTCATTTTCATGATTCATGATTCAATTTATGATTCATGATTCATAATTCATGATTCAATTCATGATTCGATTCATGATTCAATTCATGATTCAATTCATGATTCATGATTCAATTCCTGATTCATGATTCGATTCATGATTCATGATTCAAGATTCAATTCATGATTCATGATTCATGATTCATAATTCAATTCATGATTCATAATTCATGATTCATGATTCAATTCATGATTCATGATTCAATTCATGATTCATGATTCAATTTATGATTTATGATTTATGATTCATGTCATGATTCGAATCCTGATTCAATTCATAATTCATGATTTGATTCATGATTCAATTCATGATTCATGATTCGATTCATGATTCATGATTCAATTCATGATTCATAATTCATGATTCAATTCATGATTCATGATTCAATTCATGATTTAATTCATGATAATGATTCATGATTCAATTTATGATTCATGATTCATAATTCATGATTCAATTCATGATTCGATTCATGATTCAATTCATGATTCAATTCATGATTCATGATTCGATTTATGATTCATGATTCAATTCATGATAAAATTCATGATTCATGATTCGATTCATGATTCATGATTCAATTCTTGATTCATGATTCATGATTCATGATTCAATTCATGATTCATGATTCAATTCATGATTCATTATTCATGATTCAATCCATGATTCATGATTCATAATTCATGATTCAATTCATGATTCATAATTTATGATTCATGATTCAAATCATGATTCATGATACATGATTCATGATACATGATTCATGATTCAATTCATGATTCTTGACTCAATTCATGATTCGATTCATGATTCAATTCATGATTCATGATTAAATTTATGATTCATGTTTCATGATTTAATTCATAAATCATGATTCAATTCATGATTCATGATTCCATTCATGATTCAATTCATGATTCATGATTCGATTTATGATTCATGATTCAATTCATGATAAAATTCATGATTCATGATTTGATTTATGATTCATGATTCAATTCATGATAAAATTCATGATTCATGATTCGATTCATGATTCATGATTCAATTCTTGATTCATGATTCATGATTCATGATTCATGATTCAATTCATGATTCATGATTTATGATTCAATTCATGATTCATGATTCAATCCATGATTCATAATTCATGATTCATGATTCAATTCATGATTCAATTCATGATTCATGATTCATGATTTATGATTCAATTCATGATTCATGATTCATGATTCGATTCATGATTCATGATTCATGATTCGATTCATGATTCATGATTCATGATTCATGATTGAATTCATGATTCATGATTTAATTCATGATTCATGATTCATGATTCAATTCATGATTCATGATTCATGATTTAATACATGATTCATGATTCAATTCATGATTCTTGATTCATGATTCGATTCATGATTCATGATTCATGATTCAATTCATATTTCATTATTCATGATTCATGATTCATGATTCATTAATCATGAATCGATTCATGATTCATGATTCATGATTCAATTCATGATTCATGATTCATGATTCAATTCATGATTCATGATTCATGATTCAATTCATGATTCATGATTCATGATTCAATTCATGATTCATGATTTATGATTCATGATTTAATACATGATTCAATTCATGATTCATGATTCTTGATTCATGATTCGATTCATGATTCATGATTCAATTCATGATTCATTATTCATGATTCATGATTAATGATTTATGATTTAATTCATGATTCATGATTCATGATTCTTAATTGAATTAATAATTCATGATTCATGATTCATGATTCAATTTATGATTCGATTCATGATTCTTGATTCATGATTCATGATTCGATTCATGAATCATGATTCATGATTCAATTTATGATTCATTATTCATGATTCATGATTCAATTCATGATTCAAGATTCATGATTCGATTCATGATTCATGATTCAATTCATGATTCATAATTCGATTCATGATTCAATTCATGATTCATGATTCGCTTCATGATTCATGATTCAATTCATGATTCATAATTCATGATTCAATTCATGATTCATGATTCAATTCATGATTCAATTCATTTTCATGATTCATGATTCAATTTATGATTCATGATTCATAATTCATGATTCAAATTATGATTCGATTCATGATTCAATTCATGATTCAGTTCATGATTCATGATTCATGATTCGATTCATGATTCAATTCATTAATCGATTCATGATTCAATTCATGATTCAATTCATGATTCATGATTCAATTCCTGATTCATGATTCGATTCATGATTCATGATTCAAGATTCAATTCATGATTCATGATTCATGATTCATAATTCAATTCATGATTCATAATTCATGATTCATGATTCAATTCATGATTCATGATTCAATTTATGATTTATGATTTATGATTCATGTCATGATTCGAATCCTGATTCAATTCATGATTCATGATTCGATTCATGATTCAATTCATGATTCATGATTCGATTCATGATTCATGATTCAATTCATGATTCATAATTCATGATTCAATTCATGATTCATGATTCAATTCATGATTTAATTCATGATTCATGATTCATGATTCAATTTATGATTCATGATTCATAATTCATGATTCAATTCATGATTCGATTCATGATTCAATTCATGATTCAATTCATGATTCATGATTCGATTTATGATTCATGATTCAATTCATGATAAAATTCATGATTTATGATTTAATTCATGATTCATGATTCATGATTCATGATTCATGATTCTTGATTGAATTAATAATTCATGATTCATGATTCATGATTCAATTTATGATTCGATTCATGATTCTTGATTCATGATTCATGATTCGATTCATGAATCATGATTCATGATTCAATTTATGATTCATTATTCATGATTCATGATTCAATTCATGATTCAAGATTCATGATTCGATTCATGATTCATGATTCAATTCATGATTCATAATTCGATTCATGATTCAATTCATGATTCATGATTCGCTTCATGATTCATGATTCAATTCATGATTCATAATTCATGATTCAATTCATGATTCATGATTCAATTCATGATTCAATTCATTTTCATGATTCATGATTCAATTATGATTCATGATTCATAATTCATGATTCAAATTATGATTCGATTCATGATTCAATTCATGATTCAGTTCATGATTCATGATTCATGATTCGATTCATGATTCAATTCATTAATCGATTCATGATTCAATTCATGATTCAATTCATGATTCATGATTCAATTCCTGATTCATGATTCGATTCATGATTCATGATTCAAGATTCAATTCATGATTCATGATTCATGATTCATAATTCAATTCATGATTCATAATTCATGATTCATGATTCAATTCATGATTCATGATTCAATTCATGATTCATGATTCAATTTATGATTTATGATTTAGGATTCATGTCATGATTCGAATCCTGATTCAATTCATGATTCATGATTCGATTCATGATTCAATTCATGATTCATGATTCGATTCATGATTCATGATTCAATTCATGATTCATAATTCATGATTCAATTCATGATTCATGATTCAATTCATGATTTAATTCATGATTCATGATTCATGATTCAATTTATGATTCATGATTCATAATTCATGATTCAATTCATGATTCGATTCATGATTCAATTCATGATTCAATTCATGATTCATGATTCGATTTATGATTCATGATTCAATTCATGATAAAATTCATGATTCATGATTCGATTCATGATTCATGATTCAATTCTTGATTCATGATTCATGATTCAATTCATGATTCATGATTCATGATTCAATTCATGATTCATGATTCATGATTCAATCCATGATTCATGATTCATGATTCATGATTCAATTCATGATTCGATTCATGATTCAATTCATGATTCATGATTAAATTTATGATTCATGTTTCATGATTTAAATTCATAATTCATGATTCAATTCATGATTCATGATTCCATTCATGATTCAATTCATGATTCATGATTCGATTTATGATTCATGATTCAATTCATGATAAAATTCATGATTCATGATTCGATTCATGATTCATGATTCAATTCTTGATTCATGATTCATGATTCATGATTCAATTCATGATTCATGATTCATGATTTATGATTCAATTCATGATTCATGATTCAATCCATGATTCATAATTCATGATTCAATTCATGATTCATGATTCATGATTTATGATTCAATTCATGATTCATAATTCATGATTCGATTCATGATTCATGATTCATGATTCGATTCATGATTCATGATTCATGATTCATGATTGAATTCATGATTCATGATTCATGATTCATGATTTAATTCATGATTCATGATTCAATTCATGATTCATGATTCAAATTATGATTCAATTCATTTTCATGATTCATGATTCAATTTATGATTCATGATTCATAATTCATGATTCAATTCATGATTCGATTCATGATTCAATTCATGATTCAATTCATGATTCATGATTCATGATTCGATTCATGATTCAATTCATTAATCGATTCATGATTCAATTCATGATTCATGATTCAATTCCTGATTCATGATTCGATTCATGATTCATGATTCAAGATTCAATTCATGATTCATGATTCATAATTCAATTCATGATTCATAATTCATGATTCATGATTCAATTCATGATTCATGATTCAATTCATGATTCATGAATTCGATTCATGATTCAATTCATGATTCATGATTCGATTCATGATTCATGATTCAATTCATGATTCATAATTCATGATTCAATTCATGATTCATGATTCAATTCATGATTTAATTCATGATTCATGATTCATGATTCAATTTATGATTCAATTCATGATTCATGATTCGATTTATGATTCATGATTCAATTCATGATAAAATTCATGATTCATGATTCGATTCATGATTCATGATTCAATTCTTGATTCATGATTCATGATTCAATTCATGATTCACGATTCATGATTCATGATTCAATTCATGATTCATGATTCATGATTCAATCCATGATTCATAATTCATGATTTATGATTCAATTCATGATTCATGATTCATGATTTGATTCATGATTCATGATTCATGATTCAATTCATGATTCATTATTCATGATTCAATTCATGATTCATGATTCATGATTCATGATTCATGATTCAATTCATGATTCATGATTCATGATTCAATTCATGATTCGATTCATGATTCTTGATTCATGATTCATGATTCGATTCATGATTCGTGATTCATGATTCAATTCATGATTCGAATCCTGATTCAATTCATGATTCATGATTCAATTTATGATTTATGATTTATGATTTATGTCATGATTCATGATTCTTGATTCATGATTTAATTCATGATTCATGATTCATGATTCAATTCATGATTCATGATTCATGATTCATGATTCATGATTCGATTCATGATTCATGATTCGATTCATGATTCATGATTCAAGATTCAATTCATGATTCATGATTCATAATTCAATTCATGATTCATAATTCATGATTCATGATTCAATTCATGATTCATGATTCAATTCATGATTCATGATTCGATTCATGATTCAATTCATGATTCATGATTCGATTCATGATTCATGATTCAATTCATGATCATAATTCATGATTCAATTCATGATTCATGATTCAATTCATGATTTAATTCATGATTCATGATTCATGATTCAATTTATGATTCAATTCATGATTCATGATTCGATTTATGATTCATGATTCAATTCATGATAAAATTCATGATTCACGATTCATGATTCATGATTCAATTCATGATTCATGATTCATGATTCAATCCATGATTCATAATTCATGATTTATGATTCAATTCATGATTCATGATTCATGATTTGATTCATGATTCATGATTCATGATTCAATTCATGATTCATTATTCATGATTCAATTCATGATTCATGATTCATGATTCATGATTCATGATTCAATTCATGATTCATGATTCATGATTCAATTCATGATTCGATTCATGATTCTTGATTCATGATTCATGATTCGATTCATGATTCGTGATTCATGATTCAATTCATGATTCGAATCCTGATTCAATTCATGATTCATGATTCAATTTATGATTTATGATTTATGATTTATGTCATGATTCATGATTCTTGATTCATGATTTAATTCATGATTCATGATTCATGATTCAATTCATGATTCATGATTCATGATTCATGATTCGATTCATGATTCATGATTCATGATTCAATTTATGATTTATGATTTATGATTCATGTCATGATTCATGATTCTTGATTCATGATTCAATTCATGATTCATGATTCAATTCATGATTCATGATTCATGATTCAATTCATGATTCATGATTCATGATTCATGATTCATGATTCGATTCATGATTCATGATTCATGATTCATGATTCTATTCATGATTCCTGATTCATGATTTAATTCATGATTCATGATTCGATTCATGATTCATGATTCATGATTCAATTCATGATTCATGATTCATGATTCATGATTCAATTCATGATTCATGATTCATGATTAAATTCATGATTCATGATTCATGATTCATGATTCATGATTCGATTCATGATTCATGATTCATGATTCATGATTCATGATTCAATTCATGATTCACGATTCAATTCATGATTCATGATTCGATTCATGATTCTTGATTCATAATTCATAATTCGATTCATGATTCATGATTCAATTCATGACTCATGATTCATGATTCATGATTCAATTCATGACTCATGATTCATGATTCATGATTCAATTCATGATTCATGATTCATGATTCAATTCATGATTCGATTCATGATTCTTGATTCATGATTCATGATTTGATTCATGATTCATGATTCAATTCATGATTCAAATCCTGATTCAATTCATGATTCATGATTCAATTTATGATTTATGATTTATGATTCATGTCATGATTCATGATTCTTGATTCATAATTCAATTCATGATTCATGATTCATGATTCAATTCATGATTCATGATTCAAGATTCGATTCATGATTCATGATTCGATTCATGATTCATGATTCAATTTATGATTTATGATTCATGATTCATGTCATGATTCATGATTCTTGATTCATGATTCAATTCATGATTCATGATTCATGATTCAATTCATGATTCATGATTCATGATTCATGATTCATGATTCGATTCATGATTCATGATTCATGATTCATGATTCTATTCATGATTCCTGATTCATGATTCAATTCATGATTCATGATTCGATTCATGATTCTTGATTCATGATTCATAATTCGATTCATGATTCATGATTCATGATTCAATTCATGATTCATGATTCAATTCATGATTCATGATTCATGATTCAATTCATGATTCAAGATTCATGATTCGATTCATGATTCATGATTCAATTCATGATTCATGATTCATGATTCATGAATAAATTTATGATTCATGATTTATGATTCATGATTCATGATTCAATTCATGATTCGATTCATAATTCAATTCATGATTTATGAATCATGATTCATGATTCATGATTCAATTCATGATTCTATTTATGATTCAATTCATGATTCAATTCATGATTAATGATTAATGATTTGATTCATGATTCAATTCATTATTCGATTCATGATTCAATTCATGATACAATTCATGATTCATGATTCATGATTCAATTCATGATTCATGATTCAATTCATGATTCATGATTCGATTCATGATTCATGATTCATGATTCAATTCATGATTCATGATTCATGATTCATAATTCAATTCATGATTCATGATTCAATTCATGATTCATGATTCGATTCATGATTCATGATTCATGATTCAATTCATGATTCATGATTCATAATTCAATTCATGATTCATGATTCAATTTCATGATTCATAATTCCTGATTCATGATTCATGATTCAATTCATGATTCATAATTCCTGATTCATGATTAAATTCATGATTCATGATTCAAGATTAATGATTCATGATTCAAATCATGATTCGAATCCTGATTCAATTCCTGATTCATGATTCAATTTATGATTTATGATTCATGATTCATGATTCGATCATGATTCATGATTCAATTCATGATTCATGATTCATGATTCAATTCATGATTCATGATTCATGATTCATGATTCATGATTCGATTCATGAATCATGATTCATGATTCATGATTCAATTCATGATTCATGATTCGATTCATGATTCTTGATTCATGATTCATGATTCGATTCATGATTCATGATTCATGATTCGATTCATGATTCATGATTCATGATTCATGATTCGATTCATGATTCATGATTCAATTCATGATTCATGATTCGATTCATGATTCAATTCATGATTCATGATTCGATTCATGATTCATGATTCAATTCATGATTCATAATTCATGATTTAATTCATGATTCATGATTCAATTCTTGATTCAATTCATGATTCATGATTCATGATTCAATTTATGATTCATGATTTATAATTCATGATTCAATTCATGATTTGATTCATGATTCAATTCATGATTCAATTCATGATTCTTGATTCATGATTCAATTCATGATTCAATTCATTAATCGATTCATGATTCAATTCATGATTCAATTCATGATTCATGATTCATGATTCGATTCATGATTCAATTCATTAATCGATTAATGATTCAATTCATGATTCATGATTCGATTCATGATTCATGATTCATTATTCAATTCATGATTCATGATTCATGATTCATAATTCAATTCATGATTCATTATACAATTCATGATTTATAATTCATGATTCATGATTCAATTCATGATTAATGATTCAATTCATGATTCATGATTCATGATTCAATTCATGATTCATGATTCGATTCATGATTCATGATTCATGATTCAATTCATGATTCATGATTCATAATTCAATTCATGATTCATGATTCAATTCATGATTCATAATTCCTGATTCATGATTCATGATTCAATTCATGATTCATAATTCCTGATTCATGATTAAATTCATGATTCATGATTCAAGATTAATGATTCATGATTCAAATCATGATTCGAATCCTGATTCAATTCCTGATTCATGATTCAATTTATGATTTATGATTCATGATTCATGATTCGATTCATGATTCATGATTCAATTCATGATTCATGATTCATGATTCAATTCATGATTCATGATTCATGATTCATGATTCATGATTCGATTCATGAATCATGATTCATGATTCTTGATTCAATTCATGATTCATGATTCGATTCATGATTCTTGATTCATGATTCATGATTCGATTCATGATTCATGATTCATGATTCGATTCATGATTCATGATTCATGATTCATGATTCAATTCATGATTCATGATTCGATTCATGATTCAATTCATGATTCATGATTCGATTCATGATTCATGATTCAATTCATGATTCATAATTCATGATTTAATTCATGATTCATGATTCAATTCTTGATTCAATTCATGATTCATGATTCATGATTCAATTTATGATTCATGATTTATAATTCATGATTCAATTCATGATTTGATTCATGATTCAATTCATGATTCAATTCATGATTCTTGATTCATGATTCGATTCATGATTCAATCATTAATCGATTCATGATTCAATTCATGATTCAATTCATGATTCATGATTCATGATTCGATTCATGATTCAAATCATGATTCGATTCATGATTCAATTCATGATTCATGATTCGATTCATGATTCATGATTCATTATTCAATTCATGATTCATGATTCATGATTCATAATTCAATTCATGATTCATTATACAATTCATGATTCATAATTCATGATTCATGATTCAATTCATGATTAATGATTCAATTCATGATTCATGATTCATGATTCAATTCATGATTCATTATTCATGATTCGATTCATGATTCATGATTCATGATTCGATTCATGATTCATGATTCATGATTCATGATTCAATTCATGATTCATGATA
>NW_027447204.1:0-98048 GCF_038048845.1 Mixophyes fleayi | reverse complement strand
TGAATCATGAATCGAATCATGAATCTTGAATCATGAATCTTGAATCAAATCATAAGTCATGAATTGAATCATAAATCATGAATCACGGAAATTAATCATGAATTGAATCATGAATCATGAATTAAATCATGAATCATGAATCGAATCATGATTCATGAATCATGAATCATGAATCATGAATCGAATCATGAATCATGAATCATGAATCTTGAATCGAATCATAAATCATGAATTGAATCATAAATCATGAATCACGGAAATAAATCATAAATTGAATCATGAATCATGAATTAAATCATGAATCATGAATCATGAGTCATGAATTGAATCATGAATCATGAATCTTGAATTGAATCATGAATCATGAATCATGAATTAAATCATGAATCATGAATTGAATCATGAATTAAATAATGAATCATGAATTGAATCATGAATCATGAATTGAATCATGAATTGAATCATGAATCATGAATTGAATCATGAATCAGGAATCAGGAATCAGTAATCATGGATTGAATCATGAATTGAATCATGAATCATGAATTGAATCATGAATCATGAATTGAATCATAAATCATGAATCATGAATTGAATCATGAATCATGAATTGAATCATGAATCATGAATCATGAATTGAATCATGAATCATGAATTGAATCATGAATCATCAATCCTGAATCATGAGTCGTGAATTGAATCATGAATAATGAATTAAATCATGAATAATGAATCATGAATCATGAGTCATGAATTGAATCATGAATCATGAATTGAATCATGAATCAAGAATTGAATCATGAATTAAATCATGAATCATGAATTGAATCATGAATTAAATAATGAATCATGAATTGAATCATGAATCATGAATTGAATCATGAATTGAATCATGAATCATGAATTGAATCATGAATCAGGAATCAGGAATCAGTAATCATGGATTGAATCATGAATTGAATCATGAATCATGAATTGAATCATGAATCATGAATTGAATCATAAATCATGAATCATGAATTGAATCATGAATCATGAATTGAATCATGAATCATGAATCATGAATTGAATCATGAATCATGAATTGAATCATGAATCATCAATCCTGAATCATGAGTCGTGAATTGAATCATGAATAATGAATTAAATCATGAATAATGAATCATGAATCATGAGTCATGAATTGAATCATGAATCATGAATTGAATCATGAATCATGAATTGAATCATGAATCATGAATCATGAATCATGAATAAGGAATCATAATTTGAATCATGAATCATGAATCGAATAATGAATCATGAATCATGAATCTTGAATCGAATCATAAATCATGAATTGAATCATGAATCATGATTTGAATCATGAATCATGAATTGAATCATATATTGAATCATGAATCATGAATTGAATCATGAATCATTAATTATGAATTGAATAATGAATCATGAATTGAATCATGAACTGAAATATGAATCATGAATTGAATCATGAATCATGAATTGAATCATGAATCGAATCATGAATTAATATATCTATGTCACGAAACCGGAAGTCCCCATAACCGGAAGTGATGTAGCGCTATTTTCAATATCCTGCCCAAGCACATTTTCGTTTTACTCTCATATATGGTTGGTATTTGTATGCATCTCTCACTTGCGTGTGTACCATATTTGCATCTTTTAGAATATCGCTAAACCGGATTTGATGTGACTATGTTCAAAACCGGAAGTGACA
Source organism: Mixophyes fleayi (assembly GCF_038048845.1). Classification (NCBI taxonomy): domain Eukaryota; kingdom Metazoa; phylum Chordata; class Amphibia; order Anura; family Limnodynastidae; genus Mixophyes; species Mixophyes fleayi. Next base: position 96,310 of record NW_027447204.1, on the reverse strand, counting down.
TAGCGCTGTTATAGTTAGAAATTTTTTTATTTTTTTTTCTCTTTTTTTTTTCTTTTCTTGTTTTAATGAAAGGGAAAGTAAGAACAATTATATTCATTTATTGCTTTTATGTGATATAAGTAACTGGATTTGGAATTGCTGATATATGGAAATTATGATGTTTCACCAAACTAATTGAAAGAATGCCCTTATTGGAGGGTTTGAATATAAATAGCCTATAGGAAAGATCAGTTAACTATGCACCTTGAAAAAGACCAGTTCAGGTCGAAACATGTTGGAGCTTGTTTATTGCTGATTTTAATATCTCTTACACTGAATGGATGTTTATGTTTTGGTGTACTCTGCATGGGAACCAGTTTGGAAACTTTGTGGAACCTTTACCAACTGCCTGAATATTTCATCTATCTGAGATATTTTATTTCTTTTTTTTATGCTGGTGAAACATCTAAAATTCGTGTTAATGGAAATATCCCATGGATGGAGACTATATAAAAAGAAAAGACAAGTTATCTTTTGATGAGCCCATATTTCATCTGACTCTTGTTAGTACCCCACCATAGGGGGTGTCTACATATAAGAGAAGATCTTCTGTGTCTATTGAACTATTTATTTATTTATTTTTTATTTTTTATTTTTTATTATTTATTTTTTATTTTTTGTTATATATATTAATTGGACTGTATTACACTATATTGTCCTTTTTTTTTTTTCTCTGTTCCATGATCACATGAATACTTGTGAGAAATAAGAATCGGAGGGTGGTCATCACCAAATTTAAGTATTATCTTTATTATTTATTTAGAAAGAATATTTATAAGCGCCTGTAGGTCTTCATATTATTGTAATTTGTATATGAATTGTTGGGAAGTTGTGTATATTCCCTTTGAAATCCAGCGGGCGGCTGTTAAAAGTGAAGCGCTATTTGGATTTCACATTCCGTTTTTATATCGAATCATGAATTAAATCATGAATCATGAATCATAAATCATGAATTGAATCATGAATCATGAATCATGATTTGAATCATGAATCATGAATTGAATCATATATTGAATCATGAATCATGAATTGAATCATGAATTGAATCATGAATCATGAATCATGAATTGAATCATGAATTGAATCATGAATCATGAATTGAATCATGAATCATGATTTGAATCAAGAATCATGATTTGAATCATGAATAATGAATTGAATCATGAATTGAATCATGAATCATGAAATGAATCATGAATCATGAATTGAATCCTGATTCATTAATTGAATCATGAATCATGAATCATGAATTGAATCATGAATCATGAATCATGAATTGAATCATGAATCATGAATCATGAATTGAATCATGAATAATGAATTGAATCATGAATTGAATCATAAATCATAAATCACGGAAATAAATCATAAATTGAATCATGAATCATGAATTAAATCATGAATCATGAATCATGAATCATGAGTCATGAATTGAATCATGAATCATGCATCATGAATTGAATCATGAATCATGAATTGAATCATGAATTGAATCATGAATCTTGAATTGAATCATGAATCATGAATCAGGAACCAGGATTCATGAATTGAATCATGAATTGAATCATGAATCATGAATTGAATCATGAATTATGAATTAAATCATGAATCATGAATTGAATCATGAATTGAATCATGAATCATGAATTGAATCATGAATCATGAGTTGAATCATGAATCATGAATCCTGAATCATGAGTCATGAATTGAATCATGAATAATGAATTAAATCATGAATAATGAATCATGAATCATGAGTCATGAATTGAATCATGAATCATGAATTGAATATTTAATCAAGAATTGAATCATGAATTGAATAATGAATCATGAATCATGAATCATGAATTGAATCATGAATTGAATCATGAATTGAATCATGAATCATGAATTGAATCATGAATCATGAATCATGAATAAGGAATCATAATTTGAATCATGAATCATGAATCATGAATCGAATAATGAATCATGAATCATGAATCTTGAATCGAATCATAAATCATGAATTGAATCATGAATCATGATTTGAATCATGAACTGAAATATGAATCATGAATTGAATCATGAATCATGAATTGAATCATGAATCGAATCATGAATTAAATCATGAATCATGAATCATAAATCATGAATTGAATCATGAATCATGAATCATGATTTGAATCATGAATCATGAATTGAATCATATATTGAATCATGAATCATGAATTGAATCATGAATTGAATCATGAATCATGAATCATGAATTGAATCATGAATTGAATCATGAATCATGAATCATGAATTGAATCATGAATCATGATTTGAATCAAGAATCATGAATTGAATCATGAATAATGAATTGAATCATGAATTGAATCATGAATCATGAAATGAATCATGAATCATGAATTGAATCATGAATTATGAATTAAATCATTAATCAAGAATTGAATCATGAATTGAATCATGAATCATGAATCATGAATCATGAATTGAATCATGAATTGAATCATGAATTGAATCATGAATCATGAATTGAATCATGAATCATGAGTCATGAATTGAATCATGAATAATGAATTAAATCATGAATAATGAATCATGAATCATGAGTCATGAATTGAATCATGAATCATGAATCATGAATTTAATCATTAATCAAGAATTGAATCATGAATTGAATCATGAATCATGAATCATGAATCATGAATTGAATCATGAATTGAATCATGAATTGAATCATGAATCATGAATTGAATCATGAATCATGAATCATGAATAAGGAATCATAATTTGAATCATGAATCATGAATCATGAATCGAATAATGAATCATGAATCATGAATCTTGAATCGAATCATAAATCATGAATTGAATCATGAATCATGATTTGAATCATGAATCATGAATCGAATCATATATTAAATCATGAATCATGAATTGAATCATGAATCATTAATCATGAATTGAATAATGAATCATGAATTGAATCATGAACTGAAATATGAATCATGAATTGAATCATGAATCATGAATTGAATCATGAATCGAATCATGAATTAAATCATGAATCATGAATCATAAATCATGAATTGAATCATGAATCATGAATCATGATTTGAATCATGAATCATGAATTGAATCATATATTGAATCATGAATCATGAATTGAATCATGAATTGAATCATGAATCATGAATCAGGAATGGAATCATGAATCATGAATCATGAATTGAATCATGAATCATGATTTGAATCAAGAATCATGAATTGAATCATGAATAATGAATTGAATCATGAATTGAATCATGAATCATGAAATGAATCATGAATCATGAATTGAATCCTGATTCATTAATTGAATCATGAATCATGAATCATGAATCATGAATTGAATCATGAATCATGAATCATGAATTGAATCATGAATCATGAATCATGAATCGAATCATGATTCATGAATCATGAATCATAAATTGAATCATGATTCATGAATCATGAATCATGAATCGAATCATTATTCATGTATCATGAATCGAATCATAAATCATGAATTGAATCGTAAATCATGAATCATGAAAAGAATCATGAATTGAATCATGAATCATGAATTGAATCATGAATCATGAATCATGAATCATGAGTCATGAATTGAATCATTAATAATGAATTAAATCATGAATAATGAATCATGAATCATGAGTCATGAATTGAATCATGAATCATGAATCATGAATTGAATCATTAATCAAGAATTGAATCATGAATTGAATCATGAATCATGAATCATGAATCATGAATTGAATCATGAATTGAATCATGAATTGAATCATGAATCATGAATTGAATCATGAATCATGAATCATGAATAAGGAATCATAATTTGAATCATGAATCATGAATCATGAATCGAATAATGAATCATGAATCATGAATCTTGAATCGAATCATAAATCATGAATTGAATCATGAATCATGATTTGAATCATGAATCATGAATCGAATCATATATTAAATCATGAATCATGAATTGAATCATGAATCATTAATCATGAATTGAATAATGAATCATGAATTGAATCATGAACTGAAATATGAATCATGAATTGAATCATGAATCATGAATTGAATCATGAATCGAATCATGAATTAAATCATGAATCATGAATCATAAATCATGAATTGTATCATGAATCATGAATCATGATTTGAATCATGAATCATGAATTAATTCATATATTGAATCATGAATCATGAATTGAATCATGAATTGAATCATGAATCATGAATCATGAATTGAATCATGAATTGAATCATGAATCATGAATCATGAATTGAATCATGAATCATGATTTGAATCAAGAATCATGAATTGAATCATGAATAATGAATTGAATCATGAATTGAATCATGAATCATGAAATGAATCATGAATCATGAATTGAATCCTGATTCATTAATTGAATCATGAATCATGAATCATGAATTGAATCATGAATCATGAATCATGAATCGAATCATGATTCATGAATCATGAATCATAAATCGAATCATGATTCATGAATCATGAATCATGAATCGAATCATTATTCATGAATCATAAATCGAATCATAAATCATGAATTGAATCGTAAATCATGAATCATGAAAAGAATCATGAATTGAATCATGAATCATGAATTAAATCATGAAATCATGAATTAAATCTTGAATCATGAATCATGAGTCATGAATTGAATCATTAATCATGAATCATGAATTGAATCATGAATTAAATCATGAATCAAGAATTGAATCATGAATTGAATCATGAATCATGAATCATGAATTGAATCATGAATTGAATCATGAATTGAATCATGAATCATGAATTAAATCATGAATCATGAATCATGAATAATGAATATGGAATCATAATTTGAATCATGAATCATGAATCGAATAATGAATCATGAATCATGAATTGAATCATGAATTGAATCATGAATCATGAATCATGAATTGAAATATTGAATCATGAATCATGATTTGAATCATGAATCATGAATTGAATCATATATTAAACCATGAATCATGAATTGAATCATGAATCATAAATTGAATCATGAATCACGAATCATGAATTGAATCATGAATCATGAATTGAATCATGAATCATGAATTGAATCATGAATTGAATCATGAATTGAATCATGAATTGAATCATGAATTGAATCATGAATCATGAATTGAATCATGAATCATGAATTGAATCATGAATCATGAATTGAATCGTAAATCATGAATCATGAAATGAATCATGAAATGAATCATGAATCATGAATTGAATCCTGATTCATTAATTGAATCATGAATCATGAATCATGAATCATGAATCATGAATTGAATCATGAATCATGAATCATGAATTGAATCATGAATCATGAATCATGAATCGAATCATGATTCATGAATCATGAATCATAAATCGAATCATGATTCATGAATCATGAATCATGAATCGAATCATTATTCATGAATCATGAATTGAATCATGAATCATGAATTGAATCGTAAATCATGAATCATGAAATGAATCATGAATCATGAATTGAATCGTAAATCATGAATCATGAAATGAATCATGAATCATGAATCGAATCATTATTCATGAATCATGAATTGAATCATGAATCATGAATTGAATCGTAAATCATGAATCATGAAATGAATCATGAATTGAATCATGAATTAAATCATGAAATCATGAATTAAATCTTGAATCATGAATCATGAGTCATTAATTGAATCATGAATCATGAATTGAATCATGAATTAAATCATGAATCAAGAATTGAATCATGAATTGAATCATGAATCATGAATAATGAATTGAATCATGAATTGAATCATGAATTGAATCATGAATCATGAATTGAATCATGAATCATGAATCATGACTTAAAATATTGAATCATGAATCATGATTTGAATCATGAATCATGAATTGAATCATATATTAAATCATGAATCATGAATCGAATCATAAATCATGAATTGAATCGTAAATCATGAATCATGAAATGAATCATGAATTGAATCATGAATCATGAATTAAATCATGAAATCATGAATTAAATATTGAATCATGAATCATGAGTCATGAATTGAATCATGAATCATGAATCATGAATTGAATCATGAATTAATTCATGAATCAAGAATTGAATCATGAATTGAATCATGAATCATGAATCATGAATTGAATCATGAATTGAATCATGAATTGAATCATGAATTATGAATTAAATCATGAATCATGAATCATGAATAATGAATATGGAATCATAATTTGAATCATGAATCATGAATCGAATAATATATCATGAATCATGAATTGAATCATGAATTGAATCATGAATCATGAATCATGAATTGAAATATTGAATCATGAATCATGATTTGAATCATGAATCATGAATTGAATCATATATTAAATCATGAATCATGAATTGAATCATGAATCATAAATTGAATCATGAATTGAATCATGAATTGAATCATGAATCATGAATTGAATCATGAATCATGAATTGAATCATGAATCATGAATTGAATCGTAAATCATGAATCATGAAATGAATCATGAATCATGAATTGAATCATGATTCATGAATCATGAATCATAAATCGAATCATGATACATGAATCATGAATCGAATCATTATTCATGAATCATGAATTGAATCATGAATCATGAATTGAATCGTAAATCAAGAATCATGAAATGAATCATGAATTGAATCATGAATCATGAATTAAATCATGAAATCATGAATTAAATCTTGAATCATGAATCATGAGTCATGAATTGAATCATGAATCATGAATTGAATCATGAATTAAATCATGAATCAAGAATTGAATCATGAATTGAATCATGAATCATGAATCATGAATTGAATCATGAATTGAATCATGAATCATGAATTGAATCATGAATCATGAATCATGAATAAGGAATATGGAATCATGAATTGAATCATGAATCATGAATCGAATAATGAATCATGAATCATGAATTGAATCATGAATCATGAATTGAATCATGAATCATGAATCATGAATTAAATCATGAATCATGAATCATGAATCATGAGTCATGAATTGAATCATGAATCATGAATTGAATCATGAATCATGAATTGAATACTGAATTGAATCATGAATCATGATTTAAATAATGAATTGAATCATGAATCATGAATTGAATCATGAATCATGAATTGAATCATGAATCATGAATTGAATCATGAATTGAATCATGAATCAGGAATCAGGAATCAGGAATCATGAATTGAATCATGAATTGAATCATGAATCATGAATTGAATCATGAATCATGAATTGAATCATGAATCATAAATTGAATCATGAATTGAATCATGAATCATGAATTGAATCATGAATCATGAATAGAATCATGTATCATGAATCGAATAATGAATCATCAATCATGAATTGAATCATGAATCATGAATCATGAATTGAATCATGAATCATGAATCCTGAATCATGAGTCATGAATTGAATCATGAATTATGAATTAAATCATGAATCATGAATTGAATCATGAATTGAATCATGAATCATGAGTTGAATCATGAATCCTGAATCATGAGTCATGAATTGAATCATGAATAATGAATTAAATCATGAATAATGAATCATGAATCATGAGTCATGAATTGAATCATGAATCATGAATCATGAATTAAATCATTAATCAAGAATTGAATCATGAATTGAATCATGAATCATGAATCATGAATTGAATCATGAATTGAATCATGAATTGAATCATGAATCATGAATTGAATCATGAATCATAAATAAGGAATCATAATTTGAATCATGAATCATGAATCATGAATCGAATAATGAATCATGAATCATAAATCATGAATTGAAATATTGAATCATGAATCATGATTTGAATCATGAATCATGAATTGCATCATATATTGAATCATGAATCATGAATTGAATCATGAATCATTAATTATGAATTGAATAATGAATCATGAATTGAATCATGAACTGAAATATGAATCATGAATTGAATCATGAATCATGAATTGAATCATGAATCGAATCATGAATTAAATCATGAATCATGAATCATAAATCATGAATTGAATCATGAATCATGAATCATGATTTGAATCATGAATCATGAATTGAATCATATATTGAATCATGAATCATGAATTGAATCATGAATTGAATCATGAATCATGAATCATGAATTGAATCATAAATTGAATCATGAATCATGAATTGAATCATGAATAATGAATTGAATCATGAATTGAATCATGAATCATGAAATGAATCATGAATCATGAATTGAATCCTGATTCATTAATTGAATCATGAATCATGAATTGAATCATGAATCATGAATCATGAATTGAATCATGAATCATGAATCATGAATCATGAGTCAGGAATTGAATCATAAATCATGAAACATGAATTGAATCATGAATCATGAATTGAATCATAAATCATGAATCATGAATTGAATCATGAATCATGAATCATGGAAATAAATCATAAATTGAATCATGAATCATGAATTAAATCAGGAATCATGAATCATGAATCATGAGTCATGAATTGAATCATGAATCATGAATCATGATTTGAATCATGAATCATGAATTGAATCATGAATTGAATCATGAATTGAATCATGAATTGAATCATGAATCATGAATTGAATCATGAATCATGAATCAGGAATCAGGAATCATGAATTGAATCATGAATTGAATCATGAATCATGAATTGAATCATGAATCATGAATTGAATCATGAATTGAATCATGAATCATGAATTGAATCATGAATCATGAATCATCATGAATCATGAATCAGGAATCATGAATTGAATTAATGAATTGAATCATGAATCATGAATTGAATCATGAATCATGAATTGAATCATGAATTGAATCATGAATCATGAATTGAATCATGAATCATGAATTGAATCATGAATCAGGAATCAGGAATCATGAATAGAATCATGTATCATGAATCGAATAATGAATCATGAATCATGAATTGAATCATGAATCATGAATCATGAATTGAATCATGAATCATGAATTGAATCATGAATCATGAATCCTGAATCATGAGTCATGAATTGAATCATGAATTATGAATTAAATCATGAATCATGAATTGAATCATGAATTGAATCATGAATCATGAATTGAATCATGAATCATGAGTTGAATCATGAATCATGAATCCTGAATCCTGAATCATGAGTCATGAATTGAATCATGAATAATGAATTTAATCATGAATAATGAATCATGAATCATGAGTCATGAATTGAATCATGAATCATGAATCATGATTTGAATCATTAATCAAGAATTGAATCATGAATTGAATCATGAATCATGAATCATGAATCGAATCATATATTAAATCATGAATTGAATCATGAATCATGAATTGAATCATGAATCATGAATCATGAATAAGGAATCATAATTTGAATCATGAATCATGAATCATGAATCGAATAATGAATCATGAATCATGAATCTTGAATCGAATCATAAATCATGAATTGAATCATGAATCATGATTTGAATCATGAATCATGAATCGAATCATATATTAAATCATGAATCATGAATTGAATCATGAATCATTAATCATGAACTGAATAATGAATCATGAATTGAATCATGAACTGAAATATGAATCATGAATTAAATCATGAATCATGAATTGAATCATGAATCGAATCATGAATTAAATCATGAATCATGAATCATGAATTGAATCATAAATCATGAATCATGATTTGAATCACGAATCATGAATTAATTCATATATTGAATCATGAATCATGAATTGAATCATGAATTGAATCATGAATCATGAATCATGAATTGAATCATGAATTGAATCATGAATCATGAATCATGAATTGAATCATGAATCATGATTTGAATCAAGAATCATGAATTGAATCATGAATAATGAATTGAATCATGAATTGAATCATGAATCATGAAATGAATCATGAATCATGAATTGAATCCTGATTCATTAATTGAATCATGAATCATGAATCATGAATCATGAATTGAATCATGAATCATGAATCATGAATTGAATCATGAATCATGAATCATGAATCATGAATTGAATCATGAATCATGAATCATGAATTGAATCATGAATCATGAATCATGAATCGAATCATGATTCATGAATCATGAATCATAAATTGAATCATGATTCATGAATCATGAATCATGAATCGAATCATTATTCATGAATCATAAATCGAATCATAAATCATGAATTGAATCGTAAATCATGAATCATGAAAAGAATCATGAATTGAATCATGAATCATGAATTAAATCATGAAATCATGAATTAAATCTTGAATCATGAATCATGAGTCATGAATTGAATCATGAATCATGAATCATGAATTGATTCATGAATTAAATCATGAATCAAGAATTGAATCATGAATTGAATCATGAATCATGAATCATGAATTGAATCATGAATTGAATCATGAATTGAATCATGAATTGAATCATGAATCATGAATTAAATCATGAATCATGAATCATGAATAATGAATATGGAATCATAATTTGAATCATGAATCATGAATCGAATAATGAATCATGAATCATGAATTGAATCATGAATTGAATCATGAATCATGAATCATGAATTGAAATATTGAATCATGAATCATGATTTGAATCATGAATCATGAATTGAATCATATATTAAATCATGAATCATGAATTGAATCATGAATCATAAATTGAATCATGAATCACGAATCATGAATTGAATCATGAATCATGAATTGAATCATGAATCATGAATTGAATCATGAATTGAATCATGAATTGAATCATGAATTGAATCATGAATTGAATCATGAATCATGAATTGAATCATGAATCATGAATTGAATCATGAATCATGAATTGAATCATGAATCATGAATTGAATCGTAAATCATGAATCATGAAATGAATCATGAAATGAATCATGAATCATGAATTGAATCCTGATTCATTAATTGAATCATGAATCATGAATCATGAATCATGAATTGAATCATGAATCATGAATCATGAATTGAATCATGAATCATGAATCATGAATCGAATCATGATTCATGAATCATGAATCATAAATCGAATCATGATTCATGAATCATGAATCATGAATCGAATCATTATTCATGAATCATGAATTGAATCATGAATCATGAATTGAATCGTAAATCATGAATCATGAAATGAATCATGAATCATGAATCGAATCATTATTCATGAATCATGAATTGAATCATGAATCATGAATTGAATCGTAAATCATGAATCATGAAATGAATCATGAATTGAATCATGAATCATGAATTAAATCATGAAATCATGAATTAAATCTTGAATCATGAATCATGAGTATTAATTGAATCATGAATCATGAATTGAATCATGAATTAAATCATGAATCAAGAATTGAATCATGAATTGAATCATGAAACATGAATAATGAATTGAATCATGAATTGAATCATGAATCATGAATTGAATCATGAATCATGAATCATGAATAAGGAATATGGAATCATGAATTGAATCATGAATCATGAATCGACTAATGAATCATGAATCATGAATTGAATCATGAATTGAATCATGAATCATGATTCATGACTTAAAATATTGAATCATGAATCATGATTTGAATCATGAATCATGAATTGAATCATATATTAAATCATGAATCATGAATCGAATCATAAATCATGAATTGAATCGTAAATCATGAATCATGAAATGAATCATGAATTGAATCATGAATCATGAATTAAATCATGAAATCATGAATTAAATATTGAATCATGAATCATGAGTCATGAATTGAATCATGAATCATGAATCATGAATTGAATCATGAATTAAATCATGAATCAAGAATTGAATCATGAATTGAATCATGAATCATGAATCATGAATTGAATCATGAATTGAATCATGAATTGAATCATGAATTATGAATTAAATCATGAATCATGAATCATGAATAATGAATATGGAATCATAATTTGAATCATGAATCATGAATCGAATAATGAATCATGAATCATGAATTGAATCATAATTTGAATCATGAATCATGAATCATGAATTGAAATATTGAATCATGAATCATGATTTGAATCATGAATCATGAATTGAATCATATATTAAATCATGAATCATGAATTGAATCATGAATCATAAATTGAATCATGAATTGAATCATGAATTGAATCATGAATCATGAATTGAATCATGAATCATGAATTGAATCATGAATCATGAATTGAATCGTAAATCATGAATCTTGAAATGAATCATGAATCATGAATTGTATACTGATTCATTAATTGAATCATGAATCATGAATCATGAATCATGAATCATGAATCATGAATTGAATCATGAATCATGAATCGAATCATGATTCATGAATCATGAATCTTAAATCGAATCATGATTCATGAATCATGAATCGAATCATTATTCATGAATCATGAATTGAATCATGAATCATGAATTGAATCGTAAATCAAGAATCATGAAATGAATCATGAATTGAATCATGAATTAAATCATGAAATCCTGAATTAAATCTTGAATCATGAATCATAAGTCATGAATTGAATCATGAATCATGAATTGAATCATGAATTAAATCATGAATCAAGAATTGAATCATGAATTGAATCATGAATCATGAATCATGAATTGAATCATGAATTGAATCATGAATCATGAATCATGAATAAGGAATATGGAATCATGAATTGAATCATGAATCATGAATCGAATAATGAATCATGAATCATGAATTGAATCATGAATCATGAATTGAATCATGAATCATGAATCATGAATTAAATCATGAATCATGAATCATGAATCATGAGTCATGAATTGAATCATGAATCATGAATTGAATCATGAATCATGAATTGAATACTGAATTGAATCATGAATCATGATTTAAATAATGAATTGAATCATGAATCATGAATTGAATCATGAATCATGAATCAGGAATCAGGAATCAGGAATCATGAATTGAATCATGAATTGAATCATGAATCATGAATTGAATCATGAATCATGAATTGAATCATGAATCATGAATTGAATCATGAATTGAATCATGAATCAGGAATCAGGAATCAGGAATCAGGAATCATGAATTGAATCATGAATTGAATCATGAATCATGAATTGAATCATGAATCATGAATTGAATCATGAATCATAAATTGAATCATGAATTGAATCATGAATCATGAATTGAATCATGAATCATGAATCAGGAATCAGGAATCATGAATAGAATCATGTATCATGAATCGAATAATGAATCATGAATCATGAATTGAATCATGAATCATGAATCATGAATTGAATCATGAATCATGAATCCTGAATCATGAGTCATGAATTGAATCATGAATTATGAATTAAATCATGAATCATGAATTGAATCATGAATTGAATCATGAATCATGAGTTGAATCATGAATCATGAATCATGAATCATGAGTCATGAATTGAATCATAAATCATGAAACATGAATTGAATCATGAATCATGAATTGAATCATAAATCATGAATCATGAATTGAATCATGAATCATGAATCATGGAAATAAATCATAAATTGAATCATGAATCATGAATTAAATCAGGAATCATGAATCATGAATCATGAGTCATGAATTGAATCATGAATCATGAATCATGAATTGAATCATGAATCATGAATTGAATCATGAATTGAATCATGAATTGAATCATGAATTGAATCATGAATCATGAATTGAATCATGAATCATGAATCAGAAATCAGGAATCATGAATTGAATCATGAATTGAATCATGAATCATGAATTGAATCATGAATCATGAACTGAATCATGAATTGAATCATGAATCATGAATTGAATCATGAATCATGAATCATCATGAATCATGAATCAGGAATCATGAATTGAATTAATGAATTGAATCATGAATCATGAATTGAATCATGAATCATGAATTGAATCATGAATTGAATCATGAATCATGAATTGAATCATGAATCATGAATTGAATCATGAATCATGAATCAGGAATCAGGAATCATGAATAGAATCATGTATCATGAATCGAATAATGAATCATGAATCATGAATTGAATCATGAATCATGAATCATGAATTGAATCATGAATCATGAATTGAATCATGAATCATGAATCCTGAATCATGAGTCATGAATTGAATCATGAATTATGAATTAAATCATGAATCATGAATTGAATCATGAATTGAATCATGAATCATGAATTGAATCATGAATCATGAGTTGAATCATGAATCATGAATCCTGAATCCTGAATCATGAGTCATGAATTGAATCATGAATAATGAATTTAATCATGAATAATGAATCATGAATCATGAGTCATGAATTGAATCATGAATCATGAATCATGATTTGAATCATTAATCAAGAATTGAATCATGAATTGAATCATGAATCATGAATCATGAATCATGAATCATGAATCATGAATTGAATCATGAATTGAATCATGAATTGAATCATGAATCATGAATTGAATCATGAATCATGAATCATGAATAAGGAATCATAATTTGAATCATGAATCATGAATCATGAATCGAATAATGAATCATGAATCATGAATCTTGAATCGAATCATAAATCATGAATTGAATCATGAATCATGATTTGAATCATGAATCATGAATCGAATCATATATTAAATCATGAATCATGAATTGAATCATGAATCATTAATCATGAACTGAATAATGAATCATGAATTGAATCATGAACTGAAATATGAATCATGAATTGAATCATGAATCATGAATTGAATCATGAATCGAATCATGAATTAAATCATGAATCATGAATCATAAATCATGAATTGAATCATGAATCATGAATTAAATCAGGAATCATGAATCATGAATCATGAGTCATGAATTGAATCATGAATCATGAATCATGAATTGAATCATGAATCATGAATTGAATCATGAATTGAATCATGAATTGAATCATGAATTGAATCATGAATCATGAATTGAATCATGAATCATGAATCATCATGAATCATGAATCAGGAATCATGAATTGAATTAATGAATTGAATCATGAATCATGAATTGAATCATGAATCATGAATTGAATCATGAATTGAATCATGAATCATGAATTGAATCATGAATCATGAATTGAATCATGAATCATGAATCAAGAATCAGGAATCATGAATAGAATCATGTATCATGAATCGAATAATGAATCATGAATCATGAATTGAATCATGAATCATGAATCATGAATTGAATCATGAATCATGAATTGAATCATGAATCATGAATCCTGAATCATGAGTCATGAATTGAATCATGAATTATGAATTAAATCATGAATCATGAATTGAATCATGAATTGAATCATGAATCATGAATTGAATCATGAATCATGAGTTGAATCATGAATCATGAATCCTGAATCCTGAATCATGAGTCATGAATTGAATCATGAATCATGAATCATGATTTGAATCATTAATCAAGAATTGAATCATGAATTAAATCATGAATCATGAATCATGAATTGAATCATGAATTGAATCATGAATCATGAATTGAAACATGAATCATGAATCATGAATAAGGAATCATAATTTGAATCATGAATCATGAATCATGAATCGAATAATGAATCATGAATCATGAATCTTGAATCGAATCATAAATCATGAATTGAATCATGAATCATGATTTGAATCATGAATCATGAATCGAATCATATATTAAATCATGAATCATGAATTGAATCATGAATCATTAATCATGAACTGAATAATGAATCATGAATTGAATCATGAACTGAAATATGAATCATAAATTGAATCATGAATCATGAATTGAATCATGAATCGAATCATGAATTAAATCATGAATCATGAATCATAAATCATGAATTGAATCATGAATCATGAATCATGATTTGATTCATGAATCATGAATTGAATCATATATTGAATCATGAATCATGAATCATGAATTGAATCATGAATTGAATCATGAATCATGAATCATTAATTGAATCATGAATTGAATCATGAATCACGAATCATGAATTGAATCATGAATCATGATTTGAATCAAGAATCATGAATTGAATCATGAATAATGAATTGAATCATGAATTGAATCATGAATCATGAAATGAATCATGAATCATGAATTGAATCCTGATTCATGAATTGAATCATGAATCATGAATCATGAATCATGAAATGAATCATGAATCATGAATTGAATCCTGATTCATGAATTGAATCATGAATCATGAATCATGAATTGAATCATGAATCATGAATTGAATCATGAATCGAGAATCATGAATCATGAATCATGAATCGAATCATGATTCATGAATCATGAATCATAAATCGAATCATGATTCATGAATCATGCATCATGAATCGAATCATTATTCATGAATCATGAATCGAATCATAAATCATGAATTGAATCATAAATCATGAATCATGAAATGAATCATGAATTGAATCATGAATCATGAATTAAATCATGAAATCATGAATTAAATCTTGAATCATGAATTATGAGTCATGAATTGAATCATGAATCATGAATCATGAATTGAATCATGAATTAAATCATGAATCAAGAATTGAATCATGAATTGAATCATGAATCATGAATCATGGATTGAATCATGAATTGAATCATGAATTGAATCATGAATCATGAATTGAATCATGAATCATGAATCATGAATCATGAATATGGAATCATGAATTGAATCATGAATCATGAATCGAATAATGAATCATGAATCATGAATTGAATCATGAATTGAATCATGAATCATGAATTGAAATATTGAATCATGAATCATGATTTGAATCATGAGTCATGAATTGAATCATGAATAATGAATTAAATCATGAATAATGAATCATGAATCATGAGTCATGAATTGAATCATGAATCATGAATCATGAATTAAATCATTAATCAAGAATTGAATCATGAATTGAATCATGAATCATGAATCATGAATCATGAATTGAATCATGAATTGAATCATGAATTGAATCATGAATCATGAATTGAATTATGAATCATAAATAAGGAATCATAATTTGAATCATTAATCATGAATCATAAATTGAATCATAAATCATGAATTAAATCGTAAATCATAAATTATTAAATGAATCATAAATCATGAATTAAATCGTAAATCATAAATCATTAAATGAATAATGAATCATGAATTGAATCATGAATCATGAATTGAATCATGAAACATGAATTGAATCATGAATCATGAATTGAATCATGAATCATGAATTGAATCATGAATCATGAATCATGAATCATGAATTGAATCATGAATTGAATCATGAATCATGAATTGAATCATAATTCATAAATAAGGAATCATAATTTGAATCATGAATCATGAATCATGAATCGAATAATGAATCATGAATCATGAATCTTGAATCGAATCATAAATCATGAATTGAATCATGAATCATGATTTGAATCATGAATCATGAATTGAATCATATATTGAATCATGAATCATGAATTGAATCATGAATCATTAATTATGAATTGAATAATGAATCATGAATTGAATCATGAACTGAAATATGAATCATGAATTGAATCATGAATCATGAATCATAAATCATGAATTGAATCATGAATCATGAATCATGATTTGAATCATGAATTATGAATTGAATCATATATTGAATCATGAATCATGAATTGAATCATGAATTGAATCATGAATCATGAATCATGAATTGAATCATGATTTGAATCATGAATCATGAATTGAATCATGAATAATGAATTGAATCATGAATTGAATCATGAATCATGAAATGAATCATGAATCATGAATTGAATCCTGATTCATTAATTGAATCATGAATCATGAATCATGAATTGAATCATGAATCATGAATCATGAATTGAATCATGAATCATGAATCATGAGTCATGAATTGAATCATAAATCATGAAACATGAATTGAATCATGAATCATGAATCATGAATTGAATCATAAATCATGAATCATGAATTGAATCATGAATCATGAATCATGGAAATAAATCATAAATTGAATCATGAATCATGAATTAAATCAGGAATCATGAATCATGAATCATGAGTCATGAATTGAATCATGAATCATGAATCATGAATTGAATCATGAATCATGAATTGAATCATGAATTGAATCATGAATTGAATCATGAATCATGAATTGAATCATGAATCATGAATCAGGAATCAGGAATCATGAATTGAATCATGAATCATGAATTGAATCATGAATCATGAATTGAATCATGAATTGAATCATGAATCATGAATTGAATCATGAATCATGAATCATCATGAATCATGAATCAGGAATCATGAATTGAATTAATGAATTGAATCATGAATCATGAATTGAATCATGAATCATGAATTGAATCATGAATTGAATCATGAATCATGAATTGAATCATGAATCATGAATTGAATCATGAATCATGAATCAGGAATCATGAATCATGAATCAGGAATCAGGAATCATGAATAGAATCATGTATCATGAATCGAATAATGAATCATAAATCATGAATTTAATCATGAATCATGAATCATGAATTGAATCATGAATCATGAATTGAATCATGAATCATGAATCCTAAATCATGAGTCATGAATTGAATCATGAATTATGAATTAAATCATGAATCATGAATTGAATCATGAATTGAATCATGAATCATGAATTGAATCATGAATCATGACTTGAATCATGAATCATGAATCCTGAATCATGAGTCATGAATTGAATCATGAATAATGAATTTAATCATGAATAATGAATCATGAATCATGAGTCATGAATTGAATCATGAATCATGAATCATGAATCATGAATTGAATCATGAATTGAATCATGAATCATGAATTGAATCATGAATCATGAATCATGAATAAGGAATCATAATTTGAATCATGAATCATGAATCATGAATCGAATAATGAATCATAAATCATGAATCTTGAATCGAATCATAAATCATGAATTGAATCATGAATCATGATTTGAATCATGAATCATGAATCAAATCATATATTAAATCATGAATCATGAATTGAATCATGAATCATTAATCATGAACTGAATAATGAATCATGAATTGAATCATGAACTGAAATATGAATCATGAATTGAATCATGAATCATGAATTGAATCATGAATCGAATCATGAATTAAATCATGAATCATGAATCATAAATCATGAATTGAATCATGAATCATGAATCATGATTTGAATCATGAATCATGAATTGAATCATATATTGAATCATGAATCATGAATTGAATCATGAATTGAATCATGAATCATGAATCATTAATTGAATCATGAATTGAATCATGAATCACGAATCATGAATTGAATCATGAATCATGATTTGAATCAAGAATCATGAATTGAATCATGAATAATGAATTGAATCCTGATTCATGAATTGAATCATGAATCATGAATTATGAATCATGAATTGATTCATGAATCATGAATTGATTCATGAATCGAGAATCATGAATCATGAATCGAATCATGATTCATGAATCATGAATCATAAATCGAATCATGATTCATGAATCATGCATCATGAATCGAATCATTATTCATGAATCATGTATCGAATCATAAATCATGAATTGAATCGTAAATCATGAATCATGAAATGAATCATGAATTGAATCATGAATCATGAATTAAATCATGAAATCATGAATTAAATCTTGAATCATGAATCATGAGTCATGAATTGAATCATGAATCATGAATCATGAATTGAATCATGAATTGAATCATGAATCATGAATCATGGATTGAATCATGAATCATGAATCATGGATTGAATCATGAATTGAATCATGAATTGAATCATGAATCATGAATTGAATCATGAATCATGAATCATGAATAATGAATATGGAATCATGAATTGAATCATGAATCATGAATTGAATCATGAATCATGAATCATGAATTGAAATATTGAATCATGAATCATGATTTGAATCATGAGTCATGAATTGAATCATGAATAATGAATTAAATCATGAATAATGAATCATGAATCATGAGTCATGAATTGAATCATGAATCATGAATCATGAATTAAAATATTAATCAAGAATTGAATCATGAATTGAATCATGAATCATGAATCATGAATCATGAATTGATTAATGAATTGAATCATGAATTGAATCATGAATCATGAATTGAATCATGAATCATAAATAAGGAATCATAATTTGAATCATGAATCATGAATCATAATTCGAATAATGAATCATGAATCATGAATCTTGAATCGAATCATAAATCATTAATTGAATCATGAATCATGATTTGAATCATGAATCATGAATTGAATCATATATTGAATCATCAATCATGAATTGAATCATGAATCATTAATTATGAATTGAATAATGAATCATGAATTGAATCATGAACTGAAATATGAATCATGAATTGAATCATGAATCATGAATTGAATCATGAATCGAATCATGAATTAAATCATGAATCATGAATCATAAATCATGAATTGAATCATGAATCATGAATCATGATTTGAATCATGAATCATGAATCATGAATTGAATCATGAATTGAATCATGAATCATGAATTGAATCATGAATCATGAATCATGAATTGAATCATGAATTGAATCATGAATCATGAATTGAATCATGAATAATGAATTGAATCATGAATTGAATCATGAATCATGAAATGAATCATGAATCATGAATTGAATCCTGATTCATTAATTGAATCATGAATCATGAATCATGAATTGAATCATGAATCATGAATCATGATTTGAATCATGAATCATAAATCATGAATTGAATCATGAATCATGAATCATGATTTGAATCATGAATCATGAATCATGAATTGAATCATATATTGAATCATGAATCATGAATTGAATCATGAATCATGAATCATGAATCATGAATCATGAATTGAATCATGAATTGAATCATGAATCATGAATTGAATCATGAATAATGAATTGAATCATGAATTGAATCATGAATCATGAAATGAATCATGAATCATGAATTGAATCCTGATTCATTAATTGAATCATGAATCATGAATCATGAATTGAATCATGAATCATGAATCATGAATTGAATCATGAATCATGAATTGAATCATGAATTGAATCATGAATCATGAATTGAATCATGAATCATGAATCATCATGAATCATGAATCAGGAATCATGAATTGAATTAATGAATTGAATCATGAATCATGAATTGAATCATGAATCATGAATTGAATCATGAATTGAATCATGAATCATGAATTGAATCATGAATCATTAATTGAATCATGAATCATGAATCAGGAATCAGGAATCATGAATAGAATCATGTATCATGAATCGAATAATAAATCATGAATCATGAATTGAATCATGAATCATGAATTGAATCATGAATCATGAATTGAATCATGAATCATGAATCCTGAATCATGAGTCATGAATTGAATCATGAATTATGAATTAAATCATGAATCATGAATTGAATCATGAATTGAATCATGAATCATGAATTGAATCATGAATCATGAGTTGAATCATGAATCATGAATCCTGAATCCTGAATCATGAGTCATGAATTGAATCATGAATAATGAATTTAATCATGAATAATGAATCATGAATCATGAGTCATGAATTGAATCATGAATCATGAATCATGATTTGAATCATTAATCAAGAATTGAATCATGAATTGAATCATGAATCATGAATCATGAATCATGAATTGAATCATGAATTGAATCATGAATTGAATCATGAATTGAATCATGAATTGAATCATGAATCATGAATCATGAATAAGGAATCATAATTTGAATCATGAATCATGAATCATGAATCGAATAATGAATCATGAATCATGAATCTTGAATCGAATCATAAATCATGAATTGAATCATGAATCATGAATCATGAATCGAATCATATATTAAATCATGAATCATGAATTGAATCATGAATCATTAATCATGAACTGAATAATGAATCATGAATTCAATCATGAACTGAAATATGAATCATGAATTGAATCATGAATCATGAATTGAATCATGAATCGAATCATGAATTAAATCAATAATCATGAATCATAAATCATGAATTGATTCATGAATCATGAATCATGAATTGAATCATATATTAAATCATGAATCATGAATCATGAATTGAATCATATATTGAATCATGAATCATGAATCATGAATTGAATCATGAATCATGAATCATGATTTGATTCATGAATTGAATCATGAATCACGAATCATGAATTGAATCATGAATCATGATTTGAATCAAGAATCATGAATTGAATCATGAATAATGAATTGAATCATGAATTGAATCATGAATCATGAAATGAATCATGAATCATGAATTGAATCCTGATTCATGAATTGAATCATGAATCATGAATCATTAATCATGAATTGAATCATGAATCATGAATTGAATCATGAATCGAGAATCATGAATCATGAATCATGAATCATGAATCGAATCATGATTCATGAATCATGAATCATAAATCGAATCATGATTCATGAATCATGCATCATGAATCGAATCATTATTCATGAATCATGAATCGAATCATAAATCATGAATTGAATCGTAAATCATGAATCATGAAATGAATCATGAATTGAATCATGAATCATGAATTAAATCATGAAATCATGAATTAAATCTTGAATCATGAATCATGAGTCATGAATTGAATCATGAATCATGAATCATGAATTGAATCATGAATTAAATCATGAATCAAGAATTGAATCATGAATTGAATCATGAATCATGAATCATGGATTGAATCATGAATTGAATCATGAATTGAATCATGAATTGAATCATGAATCATGAATTGAATCATGAATCATGAATCATGAATCATGAATAATGAATATGGAATCATGAATTGAATCATGAATCATGAATCGAATAATGAATCATGAATCATGTTTGAATCATGAATTGAATCATGAATCATGAATTGAAATATTGAAACATGAATCATGATTTGAATCATGAGTCATGAATTGAATCATGAATAATGAATTAAATCATGAATAATGAATCATGAATCATGAGTCATGAATTGAATCATGAATCATGAATCATGAATTAAATCATTAATCAAGAATTGAATCATGAATTGAATCATGAATCATGAATCATGAATTGAATCATAATTTAAATCATGAATTGAATCATGAATCATAAATAAGGAATCATAATTTGAATCATTAATCATGAATCATAAATAGAATCATAAATCATGAATTAAATCGTAAATCATAAATTATTAAATGAATCATAAATCATGAATTAAATCGTAAATCATAAATCATTAAATGAATAATGAATCATGATTTGAATCATGAATCATGAATTGAATCATATATTAAACCATGAATCATGAATTGAATCATGAATCATAAATTGAATCATGAATCACGAATCATGAATTGAATCATGAATCATGAATTGAATCATGAATCATGAATTGAATCATGAATTGAATCATGAATTGAATCATGAATTGAATCATGAATTGAATCATGAATCATGAATTGAATCATGAATCATGAATTGAATCATGAATCATGAATTGAATCGTAAATCATGAATCATGAAATGAATCATGAAATGAATCATGAATCATGAATTGAATCCTGATTCATTAATTGAATCATGAATCATGAATCATGAATCATGAATCATGAATTGAATCATGAATCATGAATCATGAATTGAATCATGAATCATGAATCATGAATCGAATCATGATTCATGAATCATGAATCATAAATCGAATCATGATTCATGAATCATGAATCATGAATCGAATCATTATTCATGAATCATGAATTGAATCATGAATCATGAATTGAATCGTAAATCATGAATCATGAAATGAATCATGAATCATGAATTGAATCGTAAATCATGAATCATGAAATGAATCATGAATCATGAATCGAATCATTATTCATGAATCATGAATTGAATCATGAATCATGAATTGAATCGTAAATCATGAATCATGAAATGAATCATGAATTGAATCATGAATTAAATCATGAAATCATGAATTAAATCTTGAATCATGAATCATGAGTCATTAATTGAATCATGAATCATGAATTGAATCATGAATTAAATCATGAATCAAGAATTGAATCATGAATTGAATCATGAATCATGAATAATGAATTGAATCATGAATTGAATCATGAATTGAATCATGAATCATGAATTGAATCATGAATCATGAATCATGACTTAAAATATTGAATCATGAATCATGATTTGAATCATGAATCATGAATTGAATCATATATTAAATCATGAATCATGAATCGAATCATAAATCATGAATTGAATCGTAAATCATGAATCATGAAATGAATCATGAATTGAATCATGAATCATGAATTAAATCATGAAATCATGAATTAAATATTGAATCATGAATCATGAGTCATGAATTGAATCATGAATCATGAATCATGAATTGAATCATGAATTAATTCATGAATCAAGAATTGAATCATGAATTGAATCATGAATCATGAATCATGAATTGAATCATGAATTGAATCATGAATTGAATCATGAATTATGAATTAAATCATGAATCATGAATCATGAATAATGAATATGGAATCATAATTTGAATCATGAATCATGAATCGAATAATATATCATGAATCATGAATTGAATCATGAATTGAATCATGAATCATGAATCATGAATTGAAATATTGAATCATGAATCATGATTTGAATCATGAATCATGAATTGAATCATATATTAAATCATGAATCATGAATTGAATCATGAATCATAAATTGAATCATGAATTGAATCATGAATTGAATCATGAATCATGAATTGAATCATGAATCATGAATTGAATCATGAATCATGAATTGAATCGTAAATCATGAATCATGAAATGAATCATGAATCATGAATTGAATCATGATTCATGAATCATGAATCATAAATCGAATCATGATACATGAATCATGAATCGAATCATTATTCATGAATCATGAATTGAATCATGAATCATGAATTGAATCGTAAATCAAGAATCATGAAATGAATCATGAATTGAATCATGAATCATGAATTAAATCATGAAATCATGAATTAAATCTTGAATCATGAATCATGAGTCATGAATTGAATCATGAATCATGAATTGAATCATGAATTAAATCATGAATCAAGAATTGAATCATGAATTGAATCATGAATCATGAATCATGAATTGAATCATGAATTGAATCATGAATCATGAATTGAATCATGAATCATGAATCATGAATAAGGAATATGGAATCATGAATTGAATCATGAATCATGAATCGAATAATGAATCATGAATCATGAATTGAATCATGAATCATGAATTGAATCATGAATCATGAATCATGAATTAAATCATGAATCATGAATCATGAATCATGAGTCATGAATTGAATCATGAATCATGAATTGAATCATGAATCATGAATTGAATACTGAATTGAATCATGAATCATGATTTAAATAATGAATTGAATCATGAATCATGAATTGAATCATGAATCATGAATTGAATCATGAATCATGAATTGAATCATGAATTGAATCATGAATCAGGAATCAGGAATCAGGAATCATGAATTGAATCATGAATTGAATCATGAATCATGAATTGAATCATGAATCATGAATTGAATCATGAATCATAAATTGAATCATGAATTGAATCATGAATCATGAATTGAATCATGAATCATGAATAGAATCATGTATCATGAATCGAATAATGAATCATCAATCATGAATTGAATCATGAATCATGAATCATGAATTGAATCATGAATCATGAATCCTGAATCATGAGTCATGAATTGAATCATGAATTATGAATTAAATCATGAATCATGAATTGAATCATGAATTGAATCATGAATCATGAGTTGAATCATGAATCATGAATCCTGAATCATGAGTCATGAATTGAATCATGAATAATGAATTAAATCATGAATAATGAATCATGAATCATGAGTCATGAATTGAATCATGAATCATGAATCATGAATTAAATCATTAATCAAGAATTGAATCATGAATTGAATCATGAATCATGAATCATGAATTGAATCATGAATTGAATCATGAATTGAATCATGAATCATGAATTGAATCATGAATCATAAATAAGGAATCATAATTTGAATCATGAATCATGAATCATGAATCGAATAATGAATCATGAATCATAAATCATGAATTGAAATATTGAATCATGAATCATGATTTGAATCATGAATCATGAATTGCATCATATATTGAATCATGAATCATGAATTGAATCATGAATCATTAATTATGAATTGAATAATGAATCATGAATTGAATCATGAACTGAAATATGAATCATGAATTGAATCATGAATCATGAATTGAATCATGAATCGAATCATGAATTAAATCATGAATCATGAATCATAAATCATGAATTGAATCATGAATCATGAATCATGATTTGAATCATGAATCATGAATTGACTCATATATTGAATCATGAATCATGAATTGAATCATGAATTGAATCATGAATCATGAATCATGAATTGAATCATAAATTGAATCATGAATCATGAATTGAATCATGAATAATGAATTGAATCATGAATTGAATCATGAATCATGAAATGAATCATGAATCATGAATTGAATCCTGATTCATTAATTGAATCATGAATCATGAATTGAATCATGAATCATGAATCATGAATTGAATCATGAATCATGAATCATGAATCATGAGTCAGGAATTGAATCATAAATCATGAAACATGAATTGAATCATGAATCATGAATTGAATCATAAATCATGAATCATGAATTGAATCATGAATCATGAATCATGGAAATAAATCATAAATTGAATCATGAATCATGAATTAAATCAGGAATCATGAATCATGAATCATGAGTCATGAATTGAATCATGAATCATGAATCATGATTTGAATCATGAATCATGAATTGAATCATGAATTGAATCATGAATTGAATCATGAATTGAATCATGAATCATGAATTGAATCATGAATCATGAATCAGGAATCAGGAATCATGAATTGAATCATGAATTGAATCATGAATCATGAATTGAATCATGAATCATGAATTGAATCATGAATTGAATCATGAATCATGAATTGAATCATGAATCATCATGAATCATGAATCAGGAATCATGAATTGAATTAATGAATTGAATCATGAATCATGAATTGAATCATGAATCATGAATTGAATCATGAATTGAATCATGAATCATGAATTGAATCATGAATCATGAATTGAATCATGAATCAGGAATCAGGAATCATGAATAGAATCATGTATCATGAATCGAATAATGAATCATGAATCATGAATTGAATCATGAATCATGAATCATGAATTGAATCATGAATCATGAATTGAATCATGAATCATGAATCCTGAATCATGAGTCATGAATTGAATCATGAATTATGAATTAAATCATGAATCATGAATTGAATCATGAATTGAATCATGAATCATGAATTGAATCATGAATCATGAGTTGAATCATGAATCATGAATCCTGAATCCTGAATCATGAGTCATGAATTGAATCATGAATAATGAATTTAATCATGAATAATGAATCATGAATCATGAGTCATGAATTGAATCATGAATCATGAATCATGATTTGAATCATTAATCAAGAATTGAATCATGAATTGAATCATGAATCATGAATCATGAATCGAATCATATATTAAATCATGAATTGAATCATGAATCATGAATTGAATCATGAATCATGAATCATGAATAAGGAATCATAATTTGAATCATGAATCATGAATCATGAATCGAATAATGAATCATGAATCATGAATCTTGAATCGAATCATAAATCATGAATTGAATCATGAATCATGATTTGAATCATGAATCATGAATCGAATCATATATTAAATCATGAATCATGAATTGAATCATGAATCATTAATCATGAACTGAATAATGAATCATGAATTGAATCATGAACTGAAATATGAATCATGAATTAAATCATGAATCATGAATTGAATCATGAATCGAATCATGAATTAAATCATGAATCATGAATCATGAATTGAATCATAAATCATGAATCATGATTTGAATCACGAATCATGAATTAATTCATATATTGAATCATGAATCATGAATTGAATCATGAATTGAATCATGAATCATGAATCATGAATTGAATCATGAATTGAATCATGAATCATGAATCATGAATTGAATCATGAATCATGATTTGAATCAAGAATCATGAATTGAATCATGAATAATGAATTGAATCATGAATTGAATCATGAATCATGAAATGAATCATGAATCATGAATTGAATCCTGATTCATTAATTGAATCATGAATCATGAATCATGAATCATGAATTGAATCATGAATCATGAATCATGAATTGAATCATGAATCATGAATCATGAATCATGAATTGAATCATGAATCATGAATCATGAATTGAATCATGAATCATGAATCATGAATCGAATCATGATTCATGAATCATGAATCATAAATTGAATCATGATTCATGAATCATGAATCATGAATCGAATCATTATTCATGAATCATAAATCGAATCATAAATCATGAATTGAATCGTAAATCATGAATCATGAAAAGAATCATGAATTGAATCATGAATCATGAATTAAATCATGAAATCATGAATTAAATCTTGAATCATGAATCATGAGTCATGAATTGAATCATGAATCATGAATCATGAATTGATTCATGAATTAAATCATGAATCAAGAATTGAATCATGAATTGAATCATGAATCATGAATCATGAATTGAATCATGAATTGAATCATGAATTGAATCATGAATTGAATCATGAATCATGAATTAAATCATGAATCATGAATCATGAATAATGAATATGGAATCATAATTTGAATCATGAATCATGAATCGAATAATGAATCATGAATCATGAATTGAATCATGAATTGAATCATGAATCATGAATCATGAATTGAAATATTGAATCATGAATCATGATTTGAATCATGAATCATGAATTGAATCATATATTAAATCATGAATCATGAATTGAATCATGAATCATAAATTGAATCATGAATCACGAATCATGAATTGAATCATGAATCATGAATTGAATCATGAATCATGAATTGAATCATGAATTGAATCATGAATTGAATCATGAATTGAATCATGAATTGAATCATGAATCATGAATTGAATCATGAATCATGAATTGAATCATGAATCATGAATTGAATCATGAATCATGAATTGAATCGTAAATCATGAATCATGAAATGAATCATGAAATGAATCATGAATCATGAATTGAATCCTGATTCATTAATTGAATCATGAATCATGAATCATGAATCATGAATTGAATCATGAATCATGAATCATGAATTGAATCATGAATCATGAATCATGAATCGAATCATGATTCATGAATCATGAATCATAAATCGAATCATGATTCATGAATCATGAATCATGAATCGAATCATTATTCATGAATCATGAATTGAATCATGAATCATGAATTGAATCGTAAATCATGAATCATGAAATGAATCATGAATCATGAATCGAATCATTATTCATGAATCATGAATTGAATCATGAATCATGAATTGAATCGTAAATCATGAATCATGAAATGAATCATGAATTGAATCATGAATCATGAATTAAATCATGAAATCATGAATTAAATCTTGAATCATGAATCATGAGTATTAATTGAATCATGAATCATGAATTGAATCATGAATTAAATCATGAATCAAGAATTGAATCATGAATTGAATCATGAAACATGAATAATGAATTGAATCATGAATTGAATCATGAATCATGAATTGAATCATGAATCATGAATCATGAATAAGGAATATGGAATCATGAATTGAATCATGAATCATGAATCGACTAATGAATCATGAATCATGAATTGAATCATGAATTGAATCATGAATCATGATTCATGACTTAAAATATTGAATCATGAATCATGATTTGAATCATGAATCATGAATTGAATCATATATTAAATCATGAATCATGAATCGAATCATAAATCATGAATTGAATCGTAAATCATGAATCATGAAATGAATCATGAATTGAATCATGAATCATGAATTAAATCATGAAATCATGAATTAAATATTGAATCATGAATCATGAGTCATGAATTGAATCATGAATCATGAATCATGAATTGAATCATGAATTAAATCATGAATCAAGAATTGAATCATGAATTGAATCATGAATCATGAATCATGAATTGAATCATGAATTGAATCATGAATTGAATCATGAATTATGAATTAAATCATGAATCATGAATCATGAATAATGAATATGGAATCATAATTTGAATCATGAATCATGAATCGAATAATGAATCATGAATCATGAATTGAATCATAATTTGAATCATGAATCATGAATCATGAATTGAAATATTGAATCATGAATCATGATTTGAATCATGAATCATGAATTGAATCATATATTAAATCATGAATCATGAATTGAATCATGAATCATAAATTGAATCATGAATTGAATCATGAATTGAATCATGAATCATGAATTGAATCATGAATCATGAATTGAATCATGAATCATGAATTGAATCGTAAATCATGAATCTTGAAATGAATCATGAATCATGAATTGTATACTGATTCATTAATTGAATCATGAATCATGAATCATGAATCATGAATCATGAATCATGAATTGAATCATGAATCATGAATCGAATCATGATTCATGAATCATGAATCTTAAATCGAATCATGATTCATGAATCATGAATCGAATCATTATTCATGAATCATGAATTGAATCATGAATCATGAATTGAATCGTAAATCAAGAATCATGAAATGAATCATGAATTGAATCATGAATTAAATCATGAAATCCTGAATTAAATCTTGAATCATGAATCATAAGTCATGAATTGAATCATGAATCATGAATTGAATCATGAATTAAATCATGAATCAAGAATTGAATCATGAATTGAATCATGAATCATGAATCATGAATTGAATCATGAATTGAATCATGAATCATGAATCATGAATAAGGAATATGGAATCATGAATTGAATCATGAATCATGAATCGAATAATGAATCATGAATCATGAATTGAATCATGAATCATGAATTGAATCATGAATCATGAATCATGAATTAAATCATGAATCATGAATCATGAATCATGAGTCATGAATTGAATCATGAATCATGAATTGAATCATGAATCATGAATTGAATACTGAATTGAATCATGAATCATGATTTAAATAATGAATTGAATCATGAATCATGAATTGAATCATGAATCATGAATCAGGAATCAGGAATCAGGAATCATGAATTGAATCATGAATTGAATCATGAATCATGAATTGAATCATGAATCATGAATTGAATCATGAATCATGAATTGAATCATGAATTGAATCATGAATCAGGAATCAGGAATCAGGAATCAGGAATCATGAATTGAATCATGAATTGAATCATGAATCATGAATTGAATCATGAATCATGAATTGAATCATGAATCATAAATTGAATCATGAATTGAATCATGAATCATGAATTGAATCATGAATCATGAATCAGGAATCAGGAATCATGAATAGAATCATGTATCATGAATCGAATAATGAATCATGAATCATGAATTGAATCATGAATCATGAATCATGAATTGAATCATGAATCATGAATCCTGAATCATGAGTCATGAATTGAATCATGAATTATGAATTAAATCATGAATCATGAATTGAATCATGAATTGAATCATGAATCATGAGTTGAATCATGAATCATGAATCATGAATCATGAGTCATGAATTGAATCATAAATCATGAAACATGAATTGAATCATGAATCATGAATTGAATCATAAATCATGAATCATGAATTGAATCATGAATCATGAATCATGGAAATAAATCATAAATTGAATCATGAATCATGAATTAAATCAGGAATCATGAATCATGAATCATGAGTCATGAATTGAATCATGAATCATGAATCATGAATTGAATCATGAATCATGAATTGAATCATGAATTGAATCATGAATTGAATCATGAATTGAATCATGAATCATGAATTGAATCATGAATCATGAATCAGGAATCAGGAATCATGAATTGAATCATGAATTGAATCATGAATCATGAATTGAATCATGAATCATGAACTGAATCATGAATTGAATCATGAATCATGAATTGAATCATGAATCATGAATCATCATGAATCATGAATCAGGAATCATGAATTGAATTAATGAATTGAATCATGAATCATGAATTGAATCATGAATTATGAATTGAATCATGAATTGAATCATGAATCATGAATTGAATCATGAATCATGAATTGAATCATGAATCATGAATCAGGAATCAGGAATCATGAATAGAATCATGTATCATGAATCGAATAATGAATCATGAATCATGAATTGAATCATGAATCATGAATCATGAATTGAATCATGAATCATGAATTGAATCATGAATCATGAATCCTGAATCATGAGTCATGAATTGAATCATGAATTATGAATTAAATCATGAATCATGAATTGAATCATGAATTGAATCATGAATCATGAATTGAATCATGAATCATGAGTTGAATCATGAATCATGAATCCTGAATCCTGAATCATGAGTCATGAATTGAATCATGAATAATGAATTTAATCATGAATAATGAATCATGAATCATGAGTCATGAATTGAATCATGAATCATGAATCATGATTTGAATCATTAATCAAGAATTGAATCATGAATTGAATCATGAATCATGAATCATGAATCATGAATCATGAATCATGAATTGAATCATGAATTGAATCATGAATTGAATCATGAATCATGAATTGAATCATGAATC
The DNA here is from genome assembly GCF_038048845.1 of Mixophyes fleayi. NCBI lineage: Eukaryota > Metazoa > Chordata > Amphibia > Anura > Limnodynastidae > Mixophyes > Mixophyes fleayi. The sequence continues at coordinate 62,835 of NW_027447204.1, read as the reverse complement.
ATGAATCATGAATAAGGAATCATAATTTGAATCATGAATCATGAATCATGAATCGAATAATGAATCATGAATCATGAATCTTGAATCGAATCATAAATCATGAATTGAATCATGAATCATGATTTGAATCATGAATCATGAATCGAATCATATATTAAATCATGAATCATGAATTGAATCATGAATCATTAATCATGAACTGAATAATGAATCATGAATTGAATCATGAACTGAAATATGAATCATGAATTGAATCATGAATCATGAATTGAATCATGAATCGAATCATGAATTAAATCATGAATCATGAATCATAAATCATGAATTGAATCATGAATCATGAATTAAATCAGGAATCATGAATCATGAATCATGAGTCATGAATTGAATCATGAATCATGAATCATGAATTGAATCATGAATCATGAATTGAATCATGAATTGAATCATGAATTGAATCATGAATTGAATCATGAATCATGAATTGAATCATGAATCATGAATCATCATGAATCATGAATCAGGAATCATGAATTGAATTAATGAATTGAATCATGAATCATGAATTGAATCATGAATCATGAATTGAATCATGAATTGAATCATGAATCATGAATTGAATCATGAATCATGAATTGAATCATGAATCATGAATCAAGAATCAGGAATCATGAATAGAATCATGTATCATGAATCGAATAATGAATCATGAATCATGAATTGAATCATGAATCATGAATCATGAATTGAATCATGAATCATGAATTGAATCATGAATCATGAATCCTGAATCATGAGTCATGAATTGAATCATGAATTATGAATTAAATCATGAATCATGAATTGAATCATGAATTGAATCATGAATCATGAATTGAATCATGAATCATGAGTTGAATCATGAATCATGAATCCTGAATCCTGAATCATGAGTCATGAATTGAATCATGAATCATGAATCATGATTTGAATCATTAATCAAGAATTGAATCATGAATTAAATCATGAATCATGAATCATGAATTGAATCATGAATTGAATCATGAATCATGAATTGAAACATGAATCATGAATCATGAATAAGGAATCATAATTTGAATCATGATCATGAATCATGAATCGAATAATGAATCATGAATCATGAATCTTGAATCGAATCATAAATCATGAATTGAATCATGAATCATGATTTGAATCATGAATCATGAATCGAATCATATATTAAATCATGAATCATGAATTGAATCATGAATCATTAATCATGAACTGAATAATGAATCATGAATTGAATCATGAACTGAAATATGAATCATAAATTGAATCATGAATCATGAATTGAATCATGAATCGAATCATGAATTAATCATGAATCATGAATCATAAATCATGAATTGAATCATGAATCATGAATCATGATTTGATTCATGAATCATGAATTGAATCATATATTGAATCATGAATCATGAATCATGAATTGAATCATGAATTGAATCATGAATCATGAATCATTAATTGAATCATGAATTGAATCATGAATCACGAATCATGAATTGAATCATGAATCATGATTTGAATCAAGAATCATGAATTGAATCATGAATAATGAATTGAATCATGAATTGAATCATGAATCATGAAATGAATCATGAATCATGAATTGAATCCTGATTCATGAATTGAATCATGAATCATGAATCATGAATCATGAAATGAATCATGAATCATGAATTGAATCCTGATTCATGAATTGAATCATGAATCATGAATCATGAATTGAATCATGAATCATGAATTGAATCATGAATCGAGAATCATGAATCATGAATCATGAATCGAATCATGATTCATGAATCATGAATCATAAATCGAATCATGATTCATGAATCATGCATCATGAATCGAATCATTATTCATGAATCATGAATCGAATCATAAATCATGAATTGAATCATAAATCATGAATCATGAAATGAATCATGAATTGAATCATGAATCATGAATTAAATCATGAAATCATGAATTAAATCTTGAATCATGAATTATGAGTCATGAATTGAATCATGAATCATGAATCATGAATTGAATCATGAATTAAATCATGAATCAAGAATTGAATCATGAATTGAATCATGAATCATGAATCATGGATTGAATCATGAATTGAATCATGAATTGAATCATGAATCATGAATTGAATCATGAATCATGAATCATGAATCATGAATATGGAATCATGAATTGAATCATGAATCATGAATCGAATAATGAATCATGAATCATGAATTGAATCATGAATTGAATCATGAATCATGAATTGAAATATTGAATCATGAATCATGATTTGAATCATGAGTCATGAATTGAATCATGAATAATGAATTAAATCATGAATAATGAATCATGAATCATGAGTCATGAATTGAATCATGAATCATGAATCATGAATTAAATCATTAATCAAGAATTGAATCATGAATTGAATCATGAATCATGAATCATGAATCATGAATTGAATCATGAATTGAATCATGAATTGAATCATGAATCATGAATTGAATTATGAATCATAAATAAGGAATCATAATTTGAATCATTAATCATGAATCATAAATTGAATCATAAATCATGAATTAAATCGTAAATCATAAATTATTAAATGAATCATAAATCATGAATTAAATCGTAAATCATAAATCATTAAATGAATAATGAATCATGAATTGAATCATGAATCATGAATTGAATCATGAAACATGAATTGAATCATGAATCATGAATTGAATCATGAATCATGAATTGAATCATGAATCATGAATCATGAATCATGAATTGAATCATGAATTGAATCATGAATCATGAATTGAATCATAATTCATAAATAAGGAATCATAATTTGAATCATGAATCATGAATCATGAATCGAATAATGAATCATGAATCATGAATCTTGAATCGAATCATAAATCATGAATTGAATCATGAATCATGATTTGAATCATGAATCATGAATTGAATCATATATTGAATCATGAATCATGAATTGAATCATGAATCATTAATTATGAATTGAATAATGAATCATGAATTGAATCATGAACTGAAATATGAATCATGAATTGAATCATGAATCATGAATCATAAATCATGAATTGAATCATGAATCATGAATCATGATTTGAATCATGAATTATGAATTGAATCATATATTGAATCATGAATCATGAATTGAATCATGAATTGAATCATGAATCATGAATCATGAATTGAATCATGAATTGAATCATGAATCATGAATTGAATCATGAATAATGAATTGAATCATGAATTGAATCATGAATCATGAAATGAATCATGAATCATGAATTGAATCCTGATTCATTAATTGAATCATGAATCATGAATCATGAATTGAATCATGAATCATGAATCATGAATTGAATCATGAATCATGAATCATGAGTCATGAATTGAATCATAAATCATGAAACATGAATTGAATCATGAATCATGAATCATGAATTGAATCATAAATCATGAATCATGAATTGAATCATGAATCATGAATCATGGAAATAAATCATAAATTGAATCATGAATCATGAATTAAATCAGGAATCATGAATCATGAATCATGAGTCATGAATTGAATCATGAATCATGAATCATGAATTGAATCATGAATCATGAATTGAATCATGAATTGAATCATGAATTGAATCATGAATCATGAATTGAATCATGAATCATGAATCAGGAATCAGGAATCATGAATTGAATCATGAATCATGAATTGAATCATGAATCATGAATTGAATCATGAATTGAATCATGAATCATGAATTGAATCATGAATCATGAATCATCATGAATCATGAATCAGGAATCATGAATTGAATTAATGAATTGAATCATGAATCATGAATTGAATCATGAATCATGAATTGAATCATGAATTGAATCATGAATCATGAATTGAATCATGAATCATGAATTGAATCATGAATCATGAATCAGGAATCAGGAATCATGAATAGAATCATGTATCATGAATCGAATAATGAATCATAAATCATGAATTGAATCATGAATCATGAATCATGAATTGAATCATGAATCATGAATTGAATCATGAATCATGAATCCTAAATCATGAGTCATGAATTGAATCATGAATTATGAATTAAATCATGAATCATGAATTGAATCATGAATTGAATCATGAATCATGAATTGAATCATGAATCATGACTTGAATCATGAATCATGAATCCTGAATCATGAGTCATGAATTGAATCATGAATAATGAATTTAATCATGAATAATGAATCATGAATCATGAGTCATGAATTGAATCATGAATCATGAATCATGAATCATGAATTGAATCATGAATTGAATCATGAATCATGAATTGAATCATGAATCATGAATCATGAATAAGGAATCATAATTTGAATCATGAATCATGAATCATGAATCGAATAATGAATCATAAATCATGAATCTTGAATCGAATCATAAATCATGAATTGAATCATGAATCATGATTTGAATCATGAATCATGAATCAAATCATATATTAAATCATGAATCATGAATTGAATCATGAATCATTAATCATGAACTGAATAATGAATCATGAATTGAATCATGAACTGAAATATGAATCATGAATTGAATCATGAATCATGAATTGAATCATGAATCGAATCATGAATTAAATCATGAATCATGAATCATAAATCATGAATTGAATCATGAATCATGAATCATGATTTGAATCATGAATCATGAATTGAATCATATATTGAATCATGAATCATGAATTGAATCATGAATTGAATCATGAATCATGAATCATTAATTGAATCATGAATTGAATCATGAATCACGAATCATGAATTGAATCATGAATCATGATTTGAATCAAGAATCATGAATTGAATCATGAATAATGAATTGAATCCTGATTCATGAATTGAATCATGAATCATGAATTATGAATCATGAATTGATTCATGAATCATGAATTGATTCATGAATCGAGAATCATGAATCATGAATCGAATCATGATTCATGAATCATGAATCATAAATCGAATCATGATTCATGAATCATGCATCATGAATCGAATCATTATTCATGAATCATGTATCGAATCATAAATCATGAATTGAATCGTAAATCATGAATCATGAAATGAATCATGAATTGAATCATGAATCATGAATTAAATCATGAAATCATGAATTAAATCTTGAATCATGAATCATGAGTCATGAATTGAATCATGAATCATGAATCATGAATTGAATCATGAATTGAATCATGAATCATGAATCATGGATTGAATCATGAATCATGAATCATGGATTGAATCATGAATTGAATCATGAATTGAATCATGAATCATGAATTGAATCATGAATCATGAATCATGAATAATGAATATGGAATCATGAATTGAATCATGAATCATGAATTGAATCATGAATCATGAATCATGAATTGAAATATTGAATCATGAATCATGATTTGAATCATGAGTCATGAATTGAATCATGAATAATGAATTAAATCATGAATAATGAATCATGAATCATGAGTCATGAATTGAATCATGAATCATGAATCATGAATTAAAATATTAATCAAGAATTGAATCATGAATTGAATCATGAATCATGAATCATGAATCATGAATTGATTAATGAATTGAATCATGAATTGAATCATGAATCATGAATTGAATCATGAATCATAAATAAGGAATCATAATTTGAATCATGAATCATGAATCATAATTCGAATAATGAATCATGAATCATGAATCTTGAATCGAATCATAAATCATTAATTGAATCATGAATCATGATTTGAATCATGAATCATGAATTGAATCATATATTGAATCATCAATCATGAATTGAATCATGAATCATTAATTATGAATTGAATAATGAATCATGAATTGAATCATGAACTGAAATATGAATCATGAATTGAATCATGAATCATGAATTGAATCATGAATCGAATCATGAATTAAATCATGAATCATGAATCATAAATCATGAATTGAATCATGAATCATGAATCATGATTTGAATCATGAATCATGAATCATGAATTGAATCATGAATTGAATCATGAATCATGAATTGAATCATGAATCATGAATCATGAATTGAATCATGAATTGAATCATGAATCATGAATTGAATCATGAATAATGAATTGAATCATGAATTGAATCATGAATCATGAAATGAATCATGAATCATGAATTGAATCCTGATTCATTAATTGAATCATGAATCATGAATCATGAATTGAATCATGAATCATGAATCATGATTTGAATCATGAATCATAAATCATGAATTGAATCATGAATCATGAATCATGATTTGAATCATGAATCATGAATCATGAATTGAATCATATATTGAATCATGAATCATGAATTGAATCATGAATCATGAATCATGAATCATGAATCATGAATTGAATCATGAATTGAATCATGAATCATGAATTGAATCATGAATAATGAATTGAATCATGAATTGAATCATGAATCATGAAATGAATCATGAATCATGAATTGAATCCTGATTCATTAATTGAATCATGAATCATGAATCATGAATTGAATCATGAATCATGAATCATGAATTGAATCATGAATCATGAATTGAATCATGAATTGAATCATGAATCATGAATTGAATCATGAATCATGAATCATCATGAATCATGAATCAGGAATCATGAATTGAATTAATGAATTGAATCATGAATCATGAATTGAATCATGAATCATGAATTGAATCATGAATTGAATCATGAATCATGAATTGAATCATGAATCATTAATTGAATCATGAATCATGAATCAGGAATCAGGAATCATGAATAGAATCATGTATCATGAATCGAATAATGAATCATGAATCATGAATTGAATCATGAATCATGAATTGAATCATGAATCATGAATTGAATCATGAATCATGAATCCTGAATCATGAGTCATGAATTGAATCATGAATTATGAATTAAATCATGAATCATGAATTGAATCATGAATTGAATCATGAATCATGAATTGAATCATGAATCATGAGTTGAATCATGAATCATGAATCCTGAATCCTGAATCATGAGTCATGAATTGAATCATGAATAATGAATTTAATCATGAATAATGAATCATGAATCATGAGTCATGAATTGAATCATGAATCATGAATCATGATTTGAATCATTAATCAAGAATTGAATCATGAATTGAATCATGAATCATGAATCATGAATCATGAATTGAATCATGAATTGAATCATGAATTGAATCATGAATTGAATCATGAATTGAATCATGAATCATGAATCATGAATAAGGAATCATAATTTGAATCATGAATCATGAATCATGAATCGAATAATGAATCATGAATCATGAATCTTGAATCGAATCATAAATCATGAATTGAATCATGAATCATGAATCATGAATCGAATCATATATTAAATCATGAATCATGAATTGAATCATGAATCATTAATCATGAACTGAATAATGAATCATGAATTCAATCATGAACTGAAATATGAATCATGAATTGAATCATGAATCATGAATTGAATCATGAATCGAATCATGAATTAAATCAATAATCATGAATCATAAATCATGAATTGATTCATGAATCATGAATCATGAATTGAATCATATATTAAATCATGAATCATGAATCATGAATTGAATCATATATTGAATCATGAATCATGAATCATGAATTGAATCATGAATCATGAATCATGATTTGATTCATGAATTGAATCATGAATCACGAATCATGAATTGAATCATGAATCATGATTTGAATCAAGAATCATGAATTGAATCATGAATAATGAATTGAATCATGAATTGAATCATGAATCATGAAATGAATCATGAATCATGAATTGAATCCTGATTCATGAATTGAATCATGAATCATGAATCATTAATCATGAATTGAATCATGAATCATGAATTGAATCATGAATCGAGAATCATGAATCATGAATCATGAATCATGAATCGAATCATGATTCATGAATCATGAATCATAAATCGAATCATGATTCATGAATCATGCATCATGAATCGAATCATTATTCATGAATCATGAATCGAATCATAAATCATGAATTGAATCGTAAATCATGAATCATGAAATGAATCATGAATTGAATCATGAATCATGAATTAAATCATGAAATCATGAATTAAATCTTGAATCATGAATCATGAGTCATGAATTGAATCATGAATCATGAATCATGAATTGAATCATGAATTAAATCATGAATCAAGAATTGAATCATGAATTGAATCATGAATCATGAATCATGGATTGAATCATGAATTGAATCATGAATTGAATCATGAATTGAATCATGAATCATGAATTGAATCATGAATCATGAATCATGAATCATGAATAATGAATATGGAATCATGAATTGAATCATGAATCATGAATCGAATAATGAATCATGAATCATGTTTGAATCATGAATTGAATCATGAATCATGAATTGAATATTGAAACATGAATCATGATTTGAATCATGAGTCATGAATTGAATCATGAATAATGAATTAAATCATGAATAATGAATCATGAATCATGAGTCATGAATTGAATCATGAATCATGAATCATGAATTAAATCATTAATCAAGAATTGAATCATGAATTGAATCATGAATCATGAATCATGAATCATGAATTGAATCATAATTTAATCATGAATTGAATCATGAATCATAAATAAGGAATCATAATTTGAATCATTAATCATGAATCATAAATAGAATCATAAATCATGAATTAAATCGTAAATCATAAATTATTAAATGAATCATAAATCATGAATTAAATCGTAAATCATAAATCATTAAATGAATAATGAATCATGAATTGAATCATGAATCATGAATTGAATCATGAATTGAATCATGAATTGAATCATGAATTGAATCATGAATTGAAATCATGAATCATGAATCATGAATAAGGAATCATAATTTGAATCATGAATCATGAATCATGAATCGAATAATGAATCATGAATCATGAATCTTGAATCGAATCATAAATCATGAATTGAATCATGAATCATGAATCATGAATCGAATCATATATTAAATCATGAATCATGAATTGAATCATGAATCATTAATCATGAACTGAATAATGAATCATGAATTGAATCATGAACTGAAATATGAATCATGAATTGAATCATGAATCATGAATTGAATCATGAATCGAATCATGAATTAAATCAATAATCATGAATCATAAATCATGAATTGATTCATGAATCATGAATCATGAATTGAATCATATATTGAATCATGAATCATGAATCATGAATTGAATCATATATTGAATCATGAATCATGAATCATGAATTGAATCATGAATCATGAATCATGATTTGATTCATGAATTGAATCATGAATCACGAATCATGAATTGAATCATGAATCATGATTTGAATCAAGAATCATGAATTGAATCATGAATAATGAATTGAATTGTGAATTGAATCATGAATCATGAAATGAATCATGAATCATGAATTGAATCCTGATTCATGAATTGAATCAGTGAATCATGAATCATTAATCATGATTGAATCATGAATCATGAATTGAATCATGAATCGAGAATCATGAATCATGAATCATGAATCGAATCATGATTCATGAATAATGAATCATAAATCGAATCATGATTCATGAATCATGCATCATGAATCGAATCATTATTCATGAATCATGAATCGAATCATAAATCATGAATTGAATCGTAAATCATGAATCATGAAATGAATCATGAATTGAATCATGAATCATGAATTAAATCATGAAATCATGAATTAAATCTTGAATCATGAATCATGAGTCTGAATTGAATCATGAATCATGAATCATGAATTGAATCATGAATTAAATCATGAATCAAGAATTGAATCATGAATTGAATCATGAATCATGAATCATGGATTGAATCATGAATTGAATCATGAATTGAATCATGAATTGAATCATGAATCATGAATTGAATCATGAATCATGATCATGAATCATGAATAATGAATATGGAATCATGAATTGAATCATGAATCATGAATCGAATAATGAATCATGAATCATGTTTGAATCATGAATTGAATCATGAATCATGAATTGAAATATTGAATCATGAATCATGATTTGAATCATGAGTCATGAATTGAATCATGAATAATGAATTAAATCATGAATAATGAATCATGAATCATGAGTCATGAATTGAATCATGAATCATGAATCATGAATTAAATCATTAATCAAGAATTGAATCATGAATTAAATCATGAATCATGAATCATGAATTGAATCATAATTTAAATCATGAATTGAATTATGAATCAAGAATTGAATCATGAATCATAAATAAGGAATCATAATTTGAATCATTAATCATGAATCATAAATAGAATCATAAATCATGAATTAATCGTAAATCATAAATTATTAAATGAATCATAAATCATGAATTAAATCGTAAATCATAAATCATTAAATGAATAATGAATCATGAATTGAATCATGAATCATGAATCATGAATTGAATCATGAAACATGAATTGAATCATGAATCATGAATTGAATCATGAATCATGAATCATGAATCATGAATTGAATCATGAATTGAATCATGAATCATGAATTGAATCATGAATCATAAATAAGGAATCATAATTTGAATCATGAATCATGAATCATGATTCGAATAATGAATCATGAATCATGAATCTTGAATCGAATCATAAATCATGAATTGAATCATGAATCATGATTTGAATCATGAATCATGAATTGAATCATATATTGAATCATGAATCATGAATTGAATCATGAATCATTAATTATGAATTGAATAATGAATCATGAATTGAATCATGAACTGAAATATGAATCATGAATTAAATCATGAATCATGATTGAATCATGAATCGAATCATGAATTAAATCATGAATCATGAATCATAAATCATGAATTGAATCATGAATCATGAATCATGATTTGAATCATGAATCATGAATTGAATCATATATTGAATCATGAATCATGAATTGAATCATGAATTGAATCATGAATCATGAATCATGAATTGAATCATGAATTGAATCATGAATCATGAATTGAATCATGAATCATGAATTGAATCATGAATAATGAATTGAATCATGAATTGAATCATGAATCATGAAATGAATCATGAATCATGAATTGAATCCTGATTCATTAATTGAATCATGAATCATGAATCATGAATCATGAATTGAATCATGAATCATGAATCATGAATTGAATCATGAATCATGAATCATGAATCATGAGTCATGAATTGAATCATAAATCATGAAACATGAATTGAATCATGAATCATGAATCATTAATTGAATCATAAATCATGAATCATGAATTGAATCATGAATCATGAATCATGGAAATAAATCAAAAAATTGAATCATGAATCATGAATTAAATCAGGAATCATGAATCATGAATCATGAGTCCATGAATTGAATCATGAATCATGAATTGAATCATGAATCATGAATTGAATCATGAATTGAATCATGAATCATGAATTGAATCATGATCCATGAATTGAATCATGAATTGAATCATGAATCATGAATTGAATCATGAATCATGAATTGAATCATGAATCATGAATCATCATGAATCATGAATCAGGAATCATGATTGAATTAATGATTGAATCATGAATCATGAATTGAATCATGAATCATGAATTGAATCATGAATTGAATCATGAATCATGAATTGAATCATGATCATGAATTGAATCATGAATCATGAATCAGGAATCAGGAATCATGAATAGAATCATGTATCATGAATCGAATAATGAATTATGAATCATGAATTGAATCATGAATCATGAATCATGAATTGAATCATGAATCATGAATTGAATCATGAATCCTGAATCATGAGTCATGAATTGAATCATGAAATATGAATTAAATCATGAATCATGAATTGAATCATGAATTGAATCATGAATCATGAATTGAATCATGAATCATGAGTTGAATCATGAATCATGAATCCTGAATCATGAGTCATGAATTGAATCATGAATAATGAATTGAATCATGAATAATGAATCATGAATCATGAGTCATGAATTGAATCATGAATCATGAATCATGATTTGAATCATTAATCAAGAATTGAATCATGAATTGAATCATGAATCATGAATCATGATTCATGAATTGAATCATGAATTGAATCATGAATCATGAATTGAATCTTGAATCATGAATCATGAATAAGGAATCATAATTTGAATCATGAATCATGAATCATGAATCGAATAATGAATCATGAATCATGAATCTTGAATCGAATCATAAATCATGAATTGAATCATGAATCATGATTTGAATCATGAATCATGAATCGAATCATATATTAAATCATGAATCATGAATTGAATCATGAATCATTAATCATGAACTGAATAATGAATCATGAATTGAATCATGAACTGAAATATGAATCATGAATTGAATCATGAATCATGAATTGAATCATGAATCGAATCTTGAATTAAATCATGAATCATGAATCATAAATCATGAATTGAATCATGAATCATGATTTGAATCATGAATCATGAATTGAATCATATATTGAATCATGAATTGAATCATGAATTGAATCATGAATCATGAATCATTAATTGAATCATGAATTGAATCATGAATCATGATTTGAATCAAGAATCATGAATTGAATCATGAATAATGAATTGAATCATGAATTGAATCATGAATCATGAAATGAATCATGAATTGAATCCTGATTCATGAATTGAATCATGAATCATGAATCATGAATTGAATCATGAATCATGAATTGAATCATGAATCGAGAATCATGAATCATGAATCATGAATCGAATCATGATTCATGAATCATGAATCATAAATCGAATCATGATTCATGAATCATGAATCATGAATCGAATCATAAATCATGAATTGAATCGTAAATCATGAATCATGAATTGAATCATGAATCATGAATTAAATCATGAAATCATGAATTAAATCTTGAATCATGAATCATGAGTCATGAATTGAATCATGAATCATGAATCATGAATTGAATCATGAATTAAATCATGAATCAAGAATTGAATCATGAATTGAATCATGAATCATGAATCATGGATTGAATCATGAATTGAATCATGAATTGAATCATGAATCATGAATTGAATCATGAATCATGAATCATGAATAATGAATATGGAATCATGAGTTGAATCATGAATCATGAATCGAATAATGAATCATGAATCATGAATTGAATCATGAATTGAATCATGAATCATGAATCATGAATTGAAATATTGAATCATGAATCATGATTTGAATCATGAATCATGAATTGAATCATATATTAAATCATGAATCATGAATTGAATTATGAATCATAAATTGAATCATGAATTGAATCATGAATCACGAATCATGAATTGAATCATGAATCATGAATTGAATCATGAATCATGAATTGAATCATGAATTGAATCATGAATTGAATCATGAATTGAATCATGAATCATGAATTGAATCATGAATCATGAATTAAATCATGAAATCATGAATTGAATCATGAATCATGAAATGAATCATGAATTGAATCTTGAATCATGAATCATGAATTGAATCATGAATTGAATCATGAAATGAATCATGAATTTAATCATGAATTGAATCATGAATTGAATCATGAAATGAATCATGAATTTAATCATGATTCATTAACTGAATCATGAATCATGAATCAAATCATGAATCATGAATCGAATCATGATTCATGAATCATGAATCATAAATTGAATCATGATTCATTAATCATGAATCATAAATCGAATAATAAATCATGAATTAAATCATAAATCATAAATCATTAAATGAATTATGAATTGAATCATGAATCATAAATCAAATCATGAATCATGAATCATGAATCGTATCATGATTCATGAATCATGAATCGAATCATGATTCATAAATCATGAATCATGAATCGAATCATTAATCATGAATCAGGATTCATAAATCATGAATTGAATCATGAGTCAAGAATTGATTCATAAATCATGAATCATGAATTGAATCATGAATCATGAATCGAATAATGAATCATGAATCATGAATTGAATCATGAATTGAATCATGAATCATGAATCATGAATTGAAATATTGAATCATGAATCATGATTTGAATCATGAATCATGAATTGAATCATATATTAAATCATGAATCATGAATTGAATTATGAATCATAAATTGAATCATGAATTGAATCATGAATCACGAATCATGAATTGAATCATGAATCATGAATTGAATTATGAATCATGAATTGAATCATGAATTGAATCATGAATTGAATCATGAATTGAATCATGAATTGAATCATGAATCATGAATTGAATCATGAATCATGAATTAAATCATGAAATCATGAATTGAATCATGAATCATGAAATGAATCATGAATCATGAATCATGAATTGAATCTTGAATCATGAATCATGAATTGAATCATGAATTGAATCATGAAATGAATCATGAATTTAATCATGATTCATTAACTGAATCATGAATCATGAATCAAATCATGAATCATGAATCATGAATCGAATCATGATTCATGAATCATGAATCGAATCATGATTCATGAATCATGAATCATAAATTGAATCATGATTCATTAATCATGAATCATAAATCGAATAATAAATCATGAATTAAATCATAAATCATAAATCATTAAATGAATTATGAATTGAATCATGAATCATAAATCAAATCATGAATCATGAATCATGAATCGTATCATGATTCATGAATCATGAATCGAATCATGATTCATAAATCATGAATCATGAATCGAATCATTAATCATGAATCAGGATTCATAAATCATGAATTGAATCATGAGTCAAGAATTGATTCATAAATCATGAATCATGAATTGAATCATGAATCATAAATCATGAATCATGAATTGAATCATGAATCATGAATCATGAATTTAATCATGAATCATGAATTTAATCATGAATTGAATCATGAATCATGAATTGAATCATGAATCATGAATCATGAATCAGGAATCATGAATTGAATCATGAATCATGAATCATGAATCGAAAAATGAATCATGAATCATGAATTGAATCATGAATCATGAATTGAATCATGAATCATGAATTGAATCATATATTAAATCATGAATCATGAATTGAATCATGAATCATAAATTGAATCATGAATTGAATCATGAATCACGAATCATGAATTGAATCATGAATCATGAATCATGAATTGAATCATGAATTGAATCATGAATTGAATCATGAATCATGAATTGAATCATGAATCATGAATTGAATCATGAATCATGAATTGAATCATGAATCATGAATCATAAATCATGAATTGAATCATGAATTGAATCATGAATCATGAATCATGAATTGAATCATGAGTCATGAATTGAATCATGAATCATGAATTGAACCATGAATCATGAATTGAATCATGAATCATGAATCATGAATCATGAATTGAATCATGAATCATGAATCATGAATTGAATCATGAATATAAATCATGAATCAAGAATTGAATCATGAATTGAATCATGAATCATGAATCATGAATTGAATCATGAATTGAATCATGAATTGAATCATGAATCATGAATTGAATCATGAATCATGAATCATGAATAATGAATATGGAATCATGAATTGAATCATGAATCATGAATCGAATAATGAATCATGAATCATGAATTGAATCATGAATTGAATCATGAATCATGAATCATGAATTAAAATATTGAATCATGAATCATGATTTGAATCATGAATTGAATCATATATTAAATCATGAATCATGAATTGAATCATGAATCATAAATTGAATCATGAATTGAATCATGAATCACGAATCATAAATTAAATCATGAATCATGAATTGAATCATTTATCATGAATTGAATCATAATTTGAATCATGAATTGAATCATGAATCTATGGGGAGACGTATGTGGGGTTAGACGTGTGTGATTTCTGCACTAAGTGGGATTTTCTCACAAAGTGGACGAAAATGCACAGTTAGACAACACAGCAACTAATCCTCATCTTTCTCTTCTCTTTTCATCTTCAGGTATGTTCATCCATGCTGCTACTACTACTCTGATCATTATTCTGTGAATTTCATCCCTGCAATCTGTGTTTAAGTATGTTCATCCATGCTGCTACTACTACTCTGATCATTATTCTGTGAATTTCATCCCTGCAATCTGTGTTTAAGTATGTTCATCCATGCTGCTACTACTACTCTGATCATTATTCTGTGAATTTCATCCCTGCAATCTGTGTTTAAGTATGTTCATCCATGCTGCTACTACTACTCTGATCATTATTCTGTGAATTTCATCCCTGCAATCTGTGTTTAAGTATGTTCATCCATGCTGCTACTACTACTCTGATCATTATTCTGTGAATTTCATCCCTGCAATCTGTGTTTAAGTATGTTCATCCATGCTGCTACTACTACTCTGATCATTATTCTGTGAATTTCATCCCTGCAATCTGTGTTTAAGTATGTTCATCCATGCTGCTACTACTACTCTGATCATTATTCTGTGAATTTCATCCCTGCAATCTGTGTTTAAGTATGTTCATCCATGCTGCTACTACTACTCTGATCATTATTCTGTGAATTTCATCCCTGCAATCTGTGTTTAAGTATGTTCATCCATGCTGCTACTACTACTCTGATCATTATTCTGTGAATTTCATCCCTGCAATCTGTGTTTAAGTATGTTATAGGAAACTGTTATCTGTTTAAACTTAGGTTGGCACAGTCTTTTATTGCTGCCTAATTTATGATAGGTATCTGGCCTCCTCTATCCTTTCCCACAAATGTTTTCTTTTCCTTTGATTAGCTGACCAATTAGCACATCTGTAGTTTATTCCTAAATGAGACTGACTACATCTTAGCTTCATTCTATGGGGAGACGTATGTGGGGTTAGACGTGTGTGATTTCTGCACTAAGTGGGATTTTCTCACAAAGTGGACGAAAATGCACAGTTAGACAACACAGTTGGACAAACATTGGACTACATTTAACTTGCTTTTACTCCCAGCAATAAGCACCATCTGCCACAGCCTATTTCTGCACTACTTGTCTATTTATATGGAATACTGCTAAGAGGTAATTCTTAAAATACCCTTGCTTTTTGCTTTTACCCCTTTTATCACAATGTTTCACAAATTGCTTTTCTTAGTCTCCTTTCATGGCATGATCTTTAGGACTGTGTCATCTTTCACCCCTCCACCAACACACAAATTTGTTCATATTGCACCTGCATTACTCCACTCACCTCTATTTAACACCCATGAACTGTTGTCCTATTTATTATCTCTAACAAGTACAGCCTCCACCTGTCGCCAGAAAATAAAAGGCCACACATCTTACAATTCCCTTGCCTATCTTTCGCTCACTCTGCTTCTATTAGCTGGTGATATATCACCTAATCCAGGTCCCCCACACTCCTCACACACACATACATCAGAACACTACCGTTCTATAGCAAACCTCAAACACATCACCTGTCTCCCCTCTCTTCCCAAGTCCTTTAAATGTGCCCTTTGGAATGCACGCTCTGTTTGTAACAAACTTACCTCCGTTCATGATCTCTTCCTCTCAAAAAACCTCAACCTTCTGGCAATAACAGAAACATGGCTCATGCAATCAGACACTGCCTCACCTGCAGCACTTTCACATGGTGGCCTCCATCTCACCCACACCTCCAGACCTGAAGGCAGACAAGGAGGTGGGGTTGGACTACTTCTCTCCCCACAGTGCACATACACAGTTCTACCAAATGTCCCATCACTCACGTTCACATCTTTTGAAGTACATGCTATTCGCATTTTTAATCCATTCTCCCTACGTGTTGCGGTGATCTATCGTCCCCCTGGAGCACACCAACAATTTATTGAGGATTTCTCTGCATGGCTCCCTCACTTCTTATCTTCAGACATCCCCACCATCATCATGGGTGACTTCAACATCCCCATTGATAACCCACCTTCCAAAGCTGCTTCCAAACTACTCTCTCTAACATCCTCACTTGACCTCTCCCAGTGGATTGAATCATCTACTCATAAGGATGGCCACTGCCTTGATCTTGTTTTCTCTAGACTATGCTCAGTTTCTAATTTTATTAATACACCCTTCCCCCTCTCGGATCATCACCTTATCAGCTACACTCTCACCCCCACTGCTCTAACCTCTCTACTGTCTAACTCAACCAAGCCTCCTCATACTCGTAGAAATCTTAATTCTATTAATCTTCAACAATTTTCCACCTCTCTCCAACACCTTCTCTCCCCTATCTCTACATTCTCATCCCCTGAGATGGCAGTACCTCATTTTCACCTAACCTTAGCAACGGCCCTTGATCAAGTGGCTCCAGCGACACTTCATACTACACGTCGACTTCGATGTCAACCGTGGCACACCAAAGCAACACGAAATCTTCAAAAACTGTCCCGTAAAGCAGAACGTCACTGGCGTAAATCTCGAAGCTCTAATGACTTCTTCACATATACTTCTGTCTACCACTCCTATCGAAATGCTCTGGACACTGCAAAACAAACATACTTTCAATCTCTTATCTATGCTCAGGCTTCTAACCCCAAACGCCTTTTCAATACATTTAATCATCTTCTCAATCCTCCCACCCCGAACCCTCCATCTACTATCAGTGCTCAGGATCTTGCTTCCTACTTCAAGGACAAGATTGACAAGATCAGACTAGAAATGGTATCCTCTTCCTCAACAAGCCATCAGCTCATTTCCTTCCCACTACCCTCTGACACCCTTTCTTCATTTGACCCCACAAATGAAGAGGAAATTTCTACGCTCTTCTTATCTTCCTACTCTACCTCCTGTCCTCTTGATCCTATTCCCTCGCAAATTGGTAGATCCCTGTCTTCTGTGCTCATTTCACCTCTAACTCAAATCTGTAATCTCTCACTCTCTACTGGCATCTTTCCATCACTATACAAGCATGCAGTGATTACTCCTATTCTAAAAAAACAAAACTCCGACCCAAACTCTCTCTCAAATTACCGTCCCATCTCTCAGCTCCCTTGCCCCTCCAAGCTTCTAGAGAGACTTGCCTACACTCGCCTCACACGCTTTCTTTCCGCAAACAACCTGTTGGATCCTCTTCAGTCTGGCTTTCGTTCTCAACACTCCACAGAGACTGCGCTGACCAAGGTTGTTAATGATCTGATCACTGCTAAGACTGAACGCCATTACTCTCTCCTAATTCTCCTTGATCTCTAGGCTGCATTTGACACCGTTGACCACTCTCTTCTCATACAAACGCTGCAATCCCTAGGTCTTCAAGACACAGTTCTATCCTGGTTCTCATCTTACCTCTCTAATCGCTCTTTCACTGTTAATTTCTCTGGAGCCACCTCTGCTCTGCTTCCCCTATCAGTTGGAGTACCACAAGGCTCGGTGCTAGGTCCTCTGCTGTTCTCTATCTATACCGCTTCTCTTGGAAATCTAATAAGTTCCTTTGGCTTTCAGTATCATCTCTATGCGGATGATACCCAAATCTATCTATCCTCTCCTGATATCTCGACATCTGTGTTGTCCCGTGTAACTGACTGTCTTTCTGCCATTTCATCTTGGATGGCCTCTCGTCAACTCAAACTTAATCTTTCTAAAACAGAGTTAATAATATTCCCACCCGCCAACAAGAGCATACCTGACATTTCTATCTCTGTTGATAACATGACCATAAATGCCACCCCACAAGCTCGCTGCCTAGGTGTAATCCTTGATTCACGCCTATCCTTTGTTCCCCACATTGACTCTATATCTAAATCATGTTACATACATCTAAAGAACATTTCCAGAATCCGCACATATCTCACACAAGACACTGCTAAAACCTTAATTCATGCACTAATCATCTCCCGCATTGACTATTGCAATTCCCTCCTTACTGGTCTTCCCAAAAACAGACTCAAACCCCTAAAATCTATTTTGCATGCTTCGGCAAGACTGATTTTCCTTGCAAATAACTATTCCTCTGTTGAATCACTCTGTATGTCTCTACACTGGCTGCCTGTCTTCTACCGAATCCAATATAATACTTTTACTAACCTACAAGGCCATCAACAAAGCTGCACCAACATACATCTCCTCTCTTGTCTCAAAATATCTCCCAACTCGGCAACTCCGTTCTGCAAAAGATCTGCGTCTCTCATCCACCCTCATTACATCCTCCCATTCCCGGTTACAGGACTTTTTTCGGGCTGCACCCACTCTATGGAACTCTCTCCCTCGCACAATAAGACTCTCCTCTGTTCTACAAACTTTCAAGCGTTCTCTGAAAACCTACCTATTCAGACAAGCTTATAATATTCCTCAACCACCATCTTAACCTCACTACCTTTAGCCTGTTACACAATTTCACACAAGACAACTACCCCCGGACCAACATTGTTGTGTGACAGGATCATTTAGCTTATGAGTCACCCTACCTTTGCAGTCTGGCTGGGCCAAGATGCAAAATGTATACTTAACCTCATGTGTCAATCTCCCATTGTCCCATAGATTGCAAGCTTGCGAGCAGGGCCTTCTCACCTCTTTGTTTGTTTTACCCAGTTTGTGTATTAGTTTATTACGTTTGTCCCCAATTGTAAAGCGCTACGGAATATGTTGGCGCTATATAAATAAATGATGATGATGATGATGATGATGAATCATGAATTGAATCATGAATCATGAATTGAATCGTAAATCTTGAATCATGAAATGAATCATGAATTGAATCATGAATCATGAATTAAATCATGAAATCATGAATTAAATCTTGAATCATGAATCATGAGTCATGAATTGAATCATGAATCATGAATCATGAATTGAATCATGAATCATGAAATGAATCATGAATCATGAATCATGAATTGAATCATGAATCATGAATCATGAATTGAATCATGAATTGAATCATGAAATGAATCATAAATTTAATCATGATTCATTAATTGAATCATGAATCATGAATCAAATCATGAATCATGAATCATGAATCGAATCATGATTCATGAATCATGAATCATAAATTGAATCATGATTCATTAATCATGAATCATAAATCGAATAATAAATCATGAATTAAATCATAAATCATAAATCATTAAATGAATTATGAATTGAATCATGAATCATAAATCAAATCATGAATCATGAATCATGAATCGAATCATGATTCATGAATCATGAATCGAATCATGATTCATAAATCATGAATCATGAATCGAATCATTAATCATGAATCAGGATTCATAAATCATGAATTGAATCATGAGTCATGAATTGATTCATGAATCATGAATTGAATCATGAATCATGAATCATGAATTTAATCATGAATCATGAATTTAATCATGAATTGAATCATGAATCATGAATTGAATCATGAATCATGTATCATGAATCAGGAATCATGAATTGAATCATGAATCATGAATCATGAATCGAAAAATGAATCATGAATCATGAATTGAATCATGAATCATGAATTGAATCATGAATCATCAATTATGATTTTAATCATGAATCATGAATTGAATCATGAATCATGAATTATGATTTGAATCATGAATTGAATCATATATTGAATCATGAAATGAATCATGAATCATGAATCAAATCGTGATTCATGAATTGAATCATGAATTGAATCATGAACCGAATCATGATTCATGAATAATGAATCTTGAATCAAATCATAAATAATGAATAAAATCATAAATCATGATTTGAATCATGAATCATGAATTGAATCATATATTAAATCATGAATCATGAATTGAATCAAGAATCATAAATTGAATCATGAATTGAATCATGAATCACGAATCATGAATTGAATCATGAATCATGAATCATGAATTAAATCATGAATTGAATCATGAATTGAATCATGAGTTGAATCATGAATTGAATCATGAATTGAATCATGAATCATGAATTGAATCATGAATCATGAATTTGAATCATGAATCATGAATTGAATCATGAATCATGAATCATAAATCATGAATTGAATCATGAATTGAATCATGAATCATGAATCATGAATTGAATCATGATTTATGAATTGAATCATGAATTGAATCATGAATCATGAATTGAACCATGAATCATGAATTGAATCATGAATCATGAATCATGAATCATGAATTGAATCATGAATCATGAATTGAATCATGAATCATGATTTCAATCATGAATCATGAATTGAATCATATATTGAATCATTAATTGAATCATGAATCATGAATTTAATCATAAATCATGAATTGAATCATGAATCATGAATTGAATCATGAATTGAATCATGAATCATGAATTGAATCATGAATCATGAATTGAATAATTAATTGAATCATGAATCATGAATTGAATCATTAATCATGAATCATGAAATGAATCATGAATCATGAATTTAATCATGATTCATTAATTGAATCATGAATCATGAAATGAATCATGAATCATAAATCATGAATTGAATCATGAATCATGAATCATGAATTGAATCATGAATTGAATCATTAATTAAATCATGAATTGAATCATGAATTGAATCATGAATCATGAATTGAATCATGAATCATGAATTGAATCATGAATCATGAATCATAAATCATGAATTGAATCATGAATTGAATCATGAATCATGAATTGAACCATGAATCATGAATTGAATCATGAATCATGAATCTCGAATTGAATCATGAATCATGATTTGAATCATGAATTGAATCGTGAATCATGAATCATGAATCATGAATTGAACCATGAATCATGAATTGAATCATGAAACATGAATCATGAATCATGAATTGAATCATGAATCATCAATCATGATTTGAATCACGAATTGAATCGTGAATCATGAATTATGAATTGAATCATGAATCATGAATTGAATCATGAATCATGATTTCAATCATGAATCATGAATTGAATCATATATTGAATCATTAATTGAATCATGAATCATGAATTTAATCATGAATCATGAATTGAATCATGAATCATGAATTGAATCATAAATCATGAATTGAATCATGAATTGAATCATGAATCATGAATTGAATCATGAGTCATGAATTGAATAATTAATTGAATCATGAATCATGAAATGAATCATGAATCATGAATTGAATCGTAAATCAAGAATCATGAAATGAATCATGAATTGAATCATGAATCATGAATTAAATCATGAAATCATGAATTAAATCTTGAATCATGAATCATGAGTCATGAATTTAATCATGAATCATGAATTGAATCATGAATTAAATCATGAATCAAGAATTGAATCATGAATTGAATCATGAATCATGAATCATGAATTGAATCATGAATTGAATCATGAATCATGAATTGAATCATGAATCATGAATCATGAATAAGGAATATGGAATCATGAATTGAATCATGAATCATGAATCGAATAATGAATCATGAATCATGAATTGAATCATGAATCATGAATTGAATCATGAATCATGAATCATGAATTAAATCATGAATCATGAATCATGAATCATGAGTCATGAATTGAATCATGAATCATGAATTGAATCATGAATCATGAATTAAATACTGAATTGAATCATGAATCATGATTTAAATAATGAATTGAATCATGAATCATGAATTGAATCATGAATCATGAATCATGAATCAGGAATCAGGAATCATGAATTGAATCATGAATTGAATCATGAATCATGAATTGAATCATGAATCATGAATTGAATCTTGAATCATGAATTGAATCATGAATTGAATCATGAATCAGGAATCAGGAATCAGGAATCAGGAATCATGAATTGAATCATGAATTGAATCATGAATCATGAATTGAATCATGAATCATGAATTGAATCATGAATCATAAATTGAATCATGAATTGAATCATGAATCATGAATTGAATCATGAATCATGAATCAGGAATCAGGAATCATGAATAGAATCATGTATCATGAATCGAATAATGAATCATGAATCATGAATTGAATCATGAATCATGAATCATGAATTGAATCATGAATCATGAATCCTGAATCATGAGTCATGAATTGAATCATGAATTATGAATTAAATCATGAATCATGAATTGAATCATGAATTGAATCATGAATCATGAGTTGAATCATGAATCATGAATCCTGAATCATGAGTCATGAATTGAATCATGAATAATGAATTAAATCATGAATAATGAATCATGAATCATGAGTCATGAATTGAATCATGAATCATGAATCATGAATTAAATCATTAATCAAGAATTGAATCATGAATTGAATCATGAATCATGAATCATGAATCATGAATTGAATCATGAATTGAATCATGAATTGAATCATGAATCATGAATTGAATCATGAATCATAAATAAGGAATCATAATTTGAATCATGAATCATGAATCATGAATCGAATAATGAATCATGAATCATGAATCATGAATTGAAATATTGAATCATGAATCATGATTTGAATCATGAATCATGAATTGAATCATATATTGAATCATGAATCATGAATTGAATCATGAATCATTAATTATGAATTGAATAATGAATCATGAATTGAATCATGAACTGAAATATGAATCATGAATTGAATCATGAATCATGAATTGAATCATGAATCGAATCATGAATTAAATCATGAATCATGAATCATAAATCATGAATTGAATCATGAATCATGAATCATGATTTGAATCATGAATCATGAATTGAATCATATATTGAATCATGAATCATGAATTGAATCATGAATTGAATCATGAATCATGAATCATGAATTGAATCATGAATTGAATCATGAATCATGAATTGAATCATGAATAATGAATTGAATCATGAATTGAATCATGAATCATGAAATGAATCATGAATCATGAATTGAATCCTGATTCATTAATTGAATCATGAATCATGAATCATGAATTGAATCATGAATCATGAATCATGAATTGAATCATGAATCATGAATCATGAATCATGAGTCATGAATTGAATCATAAATCATGAAACATGAATTGAATCATGAATCATGAATTGAATCATAAATCATGAATCATGAATTGAATCATGAATCATGAATCATGGAAATAAATCATAAATTGAATCATGAATCATGAATTAAATCAGGAATCATGAATCATGAGTCATGAATTGAATCATGAATCATGAATCATGAATTGAATCATGAATCATGAATTGAATCATGAATTGAATCATGAATTGAATCATGAATCATGAATTGAATCATGAATCAGGAATCAGGAATCAGGAATCAGGAATCATGAATTGAATCATGAATTGAATCATGAATCATGAATTGAATCATGAATCATGAATTGAATCATGAATTGAATCATGAATCATGAATTGAATCATGAATCATGAATCATCATGAATCATGAATCAGGAATCATGAATTGAATTAATGAATTGAATCATGAATCATGAATTGAATCATGAATCATGAATTGAATCATGAATTGAATCATGAATCATGAATTGAATCATGAATCATGAATTGAATCATGAATCATGAATCAGGAATCAGGAATCATGAATAGAATCATGTATCATGAATCGAATAATGAATCATGAATCATGAATTGAATCATGAATCATGAATCATGAATTGAATCATGAATCATGAATTGAATCATGAATCATGAATCCTGAATCATGAGTCATGAATTGAATCATGAATTATGAATTAAATCATGAATCATGAATTGAATCATGAATTGAATCATCAATCATGAATTGAATCATGAATCATGAGTTGAATCATGAATCCTGAATCCTGAATCATGAGTCATGAATTGAATCATGAATAATGAATTTAATCATGAATAATGAATCATGAATCATGAGTCATGAATTGAATCATGAATCATGAATCATGATTTGAATCATTAATCAAGAATTGAATCATGAATTGAATCATGAATCATGAATCATGAATCATGAATTGAATCATGAATTGAATCATGAATTGAATCATGAATCATGAATTGAATCATGAATCATGAATCATGAATAAGGAATCATAATTTGAATCATGAATCATGAATCATGAATCGAATAATGAATCATGAATCATGAATCTTGAATCGAATCATAAATCATGAATTGAATCATGATTCATGATTTGAATCATGAATCATGAATCGAATCATATATTAAATCATGAATCATGAATTGAATCATGAATCATTAATCATGAACTGAATAATGAATCATGAATTGAATCATGAACTGAAATATGAATCATGAATTGAATCATGAATCATGAATTGAATCATGAATCGAATCATGAATTAAATCATGAATCATGAATCATAAATCATGAATTGAATCATGAATCATGAATCATGATTTGAATCATGAATCATGAATTAATTCATATATTGAATCATGAATCATGAATTGAATCATGAATTGAATCATGAATCATGAATCATGAATTGAATCATGAATTGAATCATGAATCATGAATCATGAATTGAATCATGAATCATGATTTGAATCAAGAATCATGAATTGAATCA
The DNA here is from genome assembly GCF_038048845.1 of Mixophyes fleayi. Classification (NCBI taxonomy): domain Eukaryota; kingdom Metazoa; phylum Chordata; class Amphibia; order Anura; family Limnodynastidae; genus Mixophyes; species Mixophyes fleayi. The sequence continues at coordinate 35,940 of NW_027447204.1, read as the reverse complement.
TGAATAATGAATTGAATCATGAATTGAATCATGAATCATGAAATGAATCATGAATCATGAATTGAATCCTGATTCATTAATTGAATCATGAATCATGAATCATGAATTGAATCATGAATCATGAATCATGAATTGAATCATGAATCATGAATCGAATCATGATTCATGAATCATGAATCATAAATCGAATCATGATTCATGAATCATGAATCATGAATCGAATCATTATTCATGAATCATAAATCGAATCATAAATCATGAATTGAATCGTAAATCATGAATCATGAAAAGAATCATGAATTGAATCATGAATCATGAATTAAATCATGAAATCATGAATTAAATCTTGAATCATGAATCATGAGTCATGAATTGAATCATGAATCATGAATCATGAATTGAATCATGAATTAAATCATGAATCAAGAATTGAATCATGAATTGAATCATGAATCATGAATCATGAATTGAATCATGAATTAAATCATGAATTGAATCATGAATCATGAAATGAATCATGAATCATGAATTGAATCCTGATTCATTAATTGAATCATGAATCATGAATCATGAATTGAATCATGAATCATGAATCATGAATTGAATCATGAATCATGAATCATGAATCATGAGTCATGAATTGAATCATAAATCATGAAACATGAATTGAATCATGAATCATGAATTGAATCATAAATCATGAATCATGAATTGAATCATGAATCATGAATCATGGAAATAAATCATAAATTGAATCATGAATCATGAATTAAATCAGGAATCATGAATCATGAGTCATGAATTGAATCATGAATCATGAATCATGAATTGAATCATGAATCATGAATTGAATCATGAATTGAATCATGAATTGAATCATGAATCATGAATTGAATCATGAATCAGGAATCAGGAATCAGGAATCAGGAATCATGAATTGAATCATGAATTGAATCATGAATCATGAATTGAATCATGAATCATGAATTGAATCATGAATTGAATCATGAATCATGAATTGAATCATGAATCATGAATCATCATGAATCATGAATCAGGAATCATGAATTGAATTAATGAATTGAATCATGAATCATGAATTGAATCATGAATCATGAATTGAATCATGAATTGAATCATGAATCATGAATTGAATCATGAATCATGAATTGAATCATGAATCATGAATCAGGAATCAGGAATCATGAATAGAATCATGTATCATGAATCGAATAATGAATCATGAATCATGAATTGAATCATGAATCATGAATCATGAATTGAATCATGAATCATGAATTGAATCATGAATCATGAATCCTGAATCATGAGTCATGAATTGAATCATGAATTATGAATTAAATCATGAATCATGAATTGAATCATGAATTGAATCATCAATCATGAATTGAATCATGAATCATGAGTTGAATCATGAATCATGAATCCTGAATCCTGAATCATGAGTCATGAATTGAATCATGAATAATGAATTTAATCATGAATAATGAATCATGAATCATGAGTCATGAATTGAATCATGAATCATGAATCATGATTTGAATCATTAATCAAGAATTGAATCATGAATTGAATCATGAATCATGAATCATGAATCATGAATTGAATCATGAATTGAATCATGAATTGAATCATGAATCATGAATTGAATCATGAATCATGAATCATGAATAAGGAATCATAATTTGAATCATGAATCATGAATCATGAATCGAATAATGAATCATGAATCATGAATCTTGAATCGAATCATAAATCATGAATTGAATCATGATTCATGATTTGAATCATGAATCATGAATCGAATCATATATTAAATCATGAATCATGAATTGAATCATGAATCATTAATCATGAACTGAATAATGAATCATGAATTGAATCATGAACTGAAATATGAATCATGAATTGAATCATGAATCATGAATTGAATCATGAATCGAATCATGAATTAAATCATGAATCATGAATCATAAATCATGAATTGAATCATGAATCATGAATCATGATTTGAATCATGAATCATGAATTAATTCATATATTGAATCATGAATCATGAATTGAATCATGAATTGAATCATGAATCATGAATCATGAATTGAATCATGAATTGAATCATGAATCATGAATCATGAATTGAATCATGAATCATGATTTGAATCAAGAATCATGAATTGAATCATGAATAATGAATTGAATCATGAATTGAATCATGAATCATGAAATGAATCATGAATCATGAATTGAATCCTGATTCATTAATTGAATCATGAATCATGAATCATGAATCATGAATTGAATCATGAATCATGAATCATGAATTGAATCATGAATCATGAATCGAATCATGATTCATGAATCATGAATCATAAATCGAATCATGATTCATGAATCATGAATCATGAATCGAATCATTATTCATGAATCATAAATCGAATCATAAATCATGAATTGAATCGTAAATCATGAATCATGAAAAGAATCATGAATTGAATCATGAATCATGAATTAAATCATGAAATCATGAATTAAATCTTGAATCATGAATCATGAGTCATGAATTGAATCATGAATCATGAATCATGAATTGAATCATGAATTAAATCATGAATCAAGAATTGAATCATGAATTGAATCATGAATCATGAATCATGAATTGAATCATGAATTAAATCATGAATTGAATCATGAATCATGAATTAAATCATGAATCATGAATCATGAATAATGAATATGGAATCATAATTTGAATCATGAATCATGAATCGAATAATGAATCATGAATCATTATTTGAATCATGAATTGAATCATGAATCATGAATCATGAATTGAAATATTGAATCATGAATCATGATTTGAATCATGAATCATGAATTGAATCATATATTAAATCATGAATCATGAATTGAATCATGAATCATAAATTGAATCATGAATCACGAATCATGAATTGAATCATGAATCATGAATTGAATCATGAATCATGAATTGAATCATGAATTGAATCATGAATTGAATCATGAATTGAATCATGAATTGAATCATGAATCATGAATTGAATCATGAATCATGAATTGAATCATGAATCATGAATTGAATCATAAATCATGAATCATGAAATGAATAATGAATCATGAATTGAATCCTGATTCATTAATTGAATCATGAATCATGAATCATGAATCATGAATTGAATCATGAATCATGAATCATGAATTGAATCATGAATCATGAATCATGAATCGAATCATGATTCATGAATCATGAATCATAAATCGAATCATGATTCATGAATCATGAATCATGAATCGAATCATTATTCATGAATCATGAATTGAATCATGAATCATGAATTGAATCGTAAATCATGAATCATGAAATGAATCATGAATCATGAATCGAATCATTATTCATGAATCATGAATTGAATCATGAATCATGAATTGAATCGTAAATCATGAATCATGAAATGAATCATGAATTGAATCATGAATCATGAATTAAATCATGAAATCATGAATTAAATCTTGAATCATGAATCATGAGTCATTAATTGAATCATGAATCATGAATTGAATCATGAATTAAGTCATGAATCAAGAATTGAATCATGAATTGAATCATGAATCATGAATAATGAATTGAATCATGAATTGAATCATGAATTGAATCATGAATCATGAATTGAATCATGAATCATGAATCATGAATAAGGAATATGGAATCATGAATTGAATCATGAATCATGAATCGAATAATGAATCATGAATCATGAATTGAATCATATATTAAATCATGAATCATGAATCGAATCATAAATCATGAATTGAATCGTAAATCATGAATCATGAAATGAATCATGAATTGAATCATGAATCAAGAATTGAATCATGAATCGAATAATGAATCATGAATCATGAATTGAATCATATATTAAATCATGAATCATGAATTGAATCATGAATTGAATCATGAATTGAATCATGAATCATGAATTGAATCATGAATCATGAATTGAATCATGAATCATGAATTGAATCGTAAATCATGAATCATGAAATGAATCATGAATCATGAATTGTATACTGATTCATTAATTGAATCATGAATCATGAATCATGAATCATGAAAAATGAATCATGAATTGAATCATGAATCATGAATCGAATCATGATTCATGAATCATGAATCATAAATCGAATCATGATTCATGAATCATGAATCGAATCATTATTCATGAATCATGAATTGAATCATGAATCATGAATTGAATCGTAAATCAAGAATCATGAAATGAATCATGAATTGAATCATGAATCATGAATTAAATCATGAAATCATGAATTAAATCTTGAATCATGAATCATGAGTCATGAATTGAATCATGAAGAATGAATTGAATCATGAATTAAATCATGAATCAAGAATTGAATCATGAATTGAATCATGAATCATGAATCATGAATTGAATCATGAATTGAATCATGAATCATGAATCATGAATAAGGAATATGGAATCATGAATAGAATCATGAATCATGAATCGAATAATGAATCATGAATCATGAATTGAATCATGAATCATGAATTGAATCATGAATCATGAATCATGAATTAAATCATGAATCATGAATCATGAATCATGAGTCATGAATTGAATCATGAATCATGAATTGAATCATGAATCATGAATTGAATACTGAATTGAATCATGAATCATGATTTAAATAATGAATTGAATCATGAATCATGAATTGAATCATGAATCATGAATCATGAATCAGGAATCAGGAATCATGAATTGAATCATGAATTGAATCATGAATCATGAATTGAATCATGAATCATGAATTGAATCATGAATCATGAATTGAATCATGAATTGAATCATGAATCAGGAATCAGGAATCATGAATTGAATCATGAATTGAATCATGAATCATGAATTGAATCATGAATCATGAATTGAATCATGAATCATAAATTGAATCATGAATTGAATCATGAATCATGAATTGAATCATGAATCATGAATCAGGAATCAGGAATCATGAATAGAATCATGTATCATGAATCGAATAATGAATCATGAATCATGAATTGAATCATGAATCATGAATCATGAGTTGAATCATGAATCATGAATCCTGAATCATGAGTCATGAATTGAATCATGAATAATGAATTAAATCATGAATAATGAATCATGAATCATGAGTCATGAATTGAATCATGAATCATGAATCATGAATTAAATCATTAATCAAGAATTGAATCATGAATTGAATCATGAATCATGAATCATGAATCATGAATTGAATCATGAATTGAATCATGAATTGAATCATGAATCATGAATCATAAATAAGGAATCATAATTTGAATCATGAATCATGAATCATGAATCGAATAATGAATCATGAATCATGAATCATGAATTGAAATATTGAATCATGAATCATGATTTGAATCATGAATCATGAATTGAATCATATATTGAATCATGAATCATGAATTGAATCATGAATCATTAATTATGAATTGAATAATGAATCATGAATTGAATCATGAACTGAAATATGAATCATGAATTGAATCATGAATCATGAATTGAATCATGAATCGAATCATGAATTAAATCATGAATCATGAATCATAAATCATGAATTGAATCATGAATCATGAATCATGAATTGAATCATGCATCATGAATTGAATCATATATTGAATCATGAATCATGAATTGAATCATGAATTGAATCATGAATCATGAATCATGAATTGAATCATGAATTGAATCATGAATCATGAATTGAATCATGAATAATGAATTGAATCATGAATTGAATCATGAATCATGAAATGAATCATGAATCATGAATTGAATCCTGATTCATTAATTGAATCATGAATCATGAATCATGAATCATGAATTGAATCATGAATCATGAATCATGAATTGAATCATGAATCATGAATCATGAGTCATGAATTGAATCATAAATCATGAAACATGAATTGAATCATGAGTCATGAATTGAATCATGAATCATGAATCATGAATTGAATCATGAATCATGAATTGAATCATGAATTGAATCATGAATTGAATCATGAATTGAATCATGAATTGAATCATGAATCATGAATTGAATCATGAATCATGAATCAGGAATCAGGAATCATGAATTGAATCATGAATTGAATCATGAATCATGAATTGAATCATGAATCATGAATTGAATCATGAATTGAATCATGAATCATGAATTGAATCATGAATCATGAATCATCATGAATCATGAATCAGGAATCATGAATTGAATTAATGAATTGAATCATGAATCATGAATTGAATCATGAATCATGAATTGAATCATGAATTGAATCATGAATTGAATCATGAATCATGAATTGAATCATGAATCATGAATCAGGAATCAGGAATCATGAATAGAATCATGTATCATGAATCGAATAATGAATCATGAATCATGAATCATGAATTGAATCATGAATCATGAATTGAATCATGAATCATGAATCCTGAATCATGAGTCATGAATTGAATCATGAATTATGAATTAAATCATGAATCATGAATTGAATCATGAATTGAATCATGAATCATGAATTGAATCATGAATCATGAGTTGAATCATGAATCATGAATCCTGAATCCTGAATCATGAGTCATGAATTAAATCATGAATAATGAATTTAATCATGAATAATGAATCATGAATCATGAGTCATGAATTGAATCATGAATCATGAATCATGATTTGAATCATTAATCAAGAATTGAATCATGAATTGAATCATGAATCATGAATTGAATCATGAATTGAATCATGAATTGAATCATGAATCATGAATTGAATCATGAATCATGAATCATGAATAAGGAATCATAATTTAAATCATGAATCATGAATCATGAATCGAATAATGAATCATGAATCATGAATCTTGAATCGAATCATAAATCATGAATTGAATCATGAATCATGATTTGAATCATTAATCATGATTTGAATCATGAATCGAATCATATATTAAATCATGAATCATGAATTGAATCATGAATCATTAATCATGAACTGAATAATGAATCATGAATTGAATCATGAACTGAAATATGAATCATGAATTGAATCATGAATCATGAATTGAATCATGAATCGAATCATGAATTAAATCATGAATCATGAATCATAAATCATGAATTGAATCATGAATCATGAATTAAATCAGGAATCATGAATCATGAATCATGAGTCATGAATTGAATCATGAATCATGAATCATGAATTGAATCATGAATCATGAATTGAATCATGAATTGAATCATGAATTGAATCATGAATTAAATCATGAATCATGAATTGAATCATGAATCATCATGAATCATGAATCAGGAATCATGAATTGAATTAATGAATTGAATCATGAATCATGAATTGAATCATGAATCATGAATTGAATCATGAATTGAATCATGAATCATGAATTGAATCATGAATCATGAATTGAATCATGAATCATGAATCAAGAATCAGGAATCATGAATAGAATCATGTATCATGAATCGAATAATGAATCATGAATCATGAATTGAATCATGAATCATGAATCATGAATTGAATCATGAATCATGAATTGAATCATGAATCATGAATCCTGAATCATGGATCATGAATTGAATCATGAATTATGAATTAAATCATGAATCATGAATTGAATCATGAATTGAATCATGAATCATGAATTGAATCATGAATCATGAGTTGAATCATGAATCATGAATCCTGAATCCTGAATCATGAGTCATGAATTGAATCATGAATAATGAATTTAATCATGAATAATGAATCATGAATCATGAGTCATGAATTGAATCATGAATCATGAATCATGATTTGAATCATTAATCAAGAATTGAATCATGAATTGAATCATGAATCATGAATCATGAATCATGAATCATGAATTGAATCATGAATTGAATCATGAATTGAATCATGAATCATGAATTGAATCATGAATCATGAATAAGGAATCATAATTTGAATCATGAATCATGAATCATGAATCGAATAATGAATCATGAATCATGAATCTTGAATCGAATCATAAATCATGAATTGAATCATGAATCATGAATCATGAATCGAATCATATATTAAATCATGAATCATGAATTGAATCATGAATCATTAATCATGAACTGAATAATGAATCATGAATTGAATCATGAACTGAAATATGAATCATGAATTGAATCATGAATCATGAATCGAATCATGAATCGAATCATGAATTAAATCATGAATCATGAATCATAAATCATGAATTGAATCATGAATCATGAATCATGATTTGATTCATGAATCATGAATTGAATCATGAATTGAATCATAAATCATGAATCATTAATTGAATCATGAATTGAATCATGAATCACGAATCATGAATTGAATCATGAATCATGATTTGAATCAAGAATCATGAATTGAATCATGAATAATGAATTGAATCATGAATTGAATCATGAATCATGAAATGAATCATGAATCATGAATTGAATCCTGATTCATGAATTGAATCAGGAATCATGAATCATGAATCATGAAATGAATCATGAATCATGAATTGAATCCTGATTCATGAATTGAATCATGAATCATGAATCATGAATCATGAATTGAATCATGAATCATGAATCGAGAATCATGAATCATGAATCATGAATCGAATCATGATTCATGAATCATGAATCATAAATCGAATCATGAATCGAATCATTATTCATGAATCATGAATCGAATCATAAATCAAGAATTGAATCGTAAATCATGAATCATGAAATGAATCATGAATTGAATCATGAATCATGAATTAAATCATGAAATCATGAATTAAATCTTGAATCATGAATCATGAGTCATGAATTGAATCATGAATCATGAATTGAATCATGTATTAAATTATGAATCAAGAATTGAATCATGAATTGAATCATGAATCATGAATCATGGATTGAATCATGAATTGAATCATGAATCATGAATTGAATCATGAATCATGAATCATGAATAATGAATATGGAATCATGAATTGAATCATGAATCATGAATCGAATAATGAATCATGAATCATGAATTGAATCATGAATTGAATCATGAATCATGAATTGAAATATTGAATCATGAATCATGATTTGAATCATGAGTCATGAATTGAATCATGAATAATGAATTAAATCATGAATAATGAATCATGAATCATGAGTCATGAATTGAATCATGAATCATGAATCATGAATTAAATCATTAATCAAGAATTGAATCATGAATTGAATCATGAATCATGAATCATGAATTGAATCATGAATTGAATCATGAATTGAATCATGAATCATGAATTGAATCATGAATCATAAATAAGGAATCATAATTTGAATCATTAATCATGAATCATAAATAGAATCATAAATCATGAATTAAATCGTAAATCATAAATTATTAAATGAATCATAAATCATGAATTAAATCGTAAATCATAAATCATTAAATGAATAATGAATCATGAATTGAATCATGAATCATGAATTGAATCATGAAACATGAATTGAATCATGAATCATGAATTGAATCATGAATCATGAATTGAATCATGAATCATGAATCATGAATCATGAATTGAATCATGAATTGAATCATGAATCATGAATTGAATCATGAATCATAAATAAGGAATCATAATTTGAATCATGAATCATGAATCATGAATCGAATAATGAATCATGAATCATGAATCTTGAATCGAATCATAAATCATGAATTGAATCATGAATCATGATTTGAATCATGAATCATGAATTGAATCATATATTGAATCATGAATCATGAATTGAATCATGAATCATTAATTATGAATTGAATAATGAATCATGAATTGAATCATGAACTGAAATATGAATCATGAATTGAATCATGAATCATAAATTGAATCATGAATCGAATCATGAATTAAATCATGAATCATGAATCATAAATCATGAATTGAATCATGAATCATGAATCATGATTTGAATCATGAATTATGAATTGAATCATATATTGAATCATGAATCATGAATTGAATCATGAATTGAATCATGAATCATGAATCATGAATTGAATCATGAATTGAATCATGAATCATGAATTGAATCATGAATAATGAATTGAATCATGAATTGAATCATGAATCATGAAATGAATCATGAATCATGAATTGAATCCTGATTCATTAATTGAATCATGAATCATGAATCATGAATCATGAATTGAATCATGAATCATGAATCATGAATTGAATCATGAATCATGAATCATGAATCATGAGTCATGAATTGAATCATAAATCATGAAACATGAATTGAATCATGAATCATGAATCATGAATTGAATCATAAATCATGAATCATGAATTGAATCATGAATCATGAATCATGGAAATAAATCATAAATTGAATCATGAATCATGAATTAAATCAGGAATCATGAATCATGAATCATGAGTCATGAATTGAATCATGAATCATGAATTGAATCATAAATCATGAATTGAATCATGAATTGAATCATGAATTGAATCATGAATCATGAATTGAATCATGAATCAGGAATCAGGAATCAGGAATCATGAATTGAATCATGAATCATAAATTGAATCATGAATCATGAATTGAATCATGAATTGAATCATGAATCATGAATTGAATCATGAATCATGAATCATCATGAATCATGAATCAGGAATCATGAATTGAATTAATGAATTGAATCATGAATCATGAATTGAATCATGAATCATGAATTGAATCATGAATTGAATCATGAATCATGAATTGAATCATGAATCATGAATTGAATCATGAATCATGAATCAGGAATCAGGAATCATGAATAGAATCATGTATCATGAATCGAATAATGAATCATAAATCATGAATTGAATCATGAATCATGAATCATGAATTGAATCATGAATCATGAATTGAATCATGAATCATGAATCCTGAATCATGAGTCATGAATTGAATCATGAATTATGAATTAAATCATGAATCATGAATTGAATCATGAATTGAATCATGAATCATGAATTGAATCATGAATCATGACTTGAATCATGAATCATAAATCCTGAATCATGAGTCATGAATTGAATCATGAATAATGAATTTAATCATGAATAATGAATCATGAATCATGAGTCATGAATTGAATCATGAATCATGATTTGAATCATTAATCAAGAATTGAATCATGAATTGAATCATGAATCATGAATCATGAATTGAATCATGAATTGAATCATGAATTGAATCATGAATCATGAATTGAATCATGAATCATGAATCATGAATAAGGAATCATAATTTGAATCATGAATCATGAATCGAATAATGAATCATAATTCATGAATCTTGAATCATGAATCATGAATAAGGAATCATAATTTGAATCATGAATCATGAATCATGAATCGAATAATGAATCATAATTCATGAATCTTGAATCGAATCATAAATCATGAATTGAATCATGAATCATGATTTGAATCATGAATCATGAATCGAATCATATATTAAATCATGAATCATGAATTGAATCATGAATCATTAATCATGAACTGAATAATGAATCATGAATTGAATCATGAACTGAAATATGAATCATGAATTGAATCATGAATCATGAATTAAATCATGAATCGAATCATGAATTAAATCATGAATCATGAATCATAAATCATGAATTGAATCATGAATCATGAATCATGATTTGAATCATGAATCATGAATTGAATCATATATTGAATCATGAATCATGAATCATGAATTGAATCATGAATTGAATCATGAATCATGAATCATTAATTGAATCATGAATTGAATCATGAATCACGAATCATGAATTGAATCATGAATCATGATTTGAATCAAGAATCATGAATTGAATCATGAATAATGAATTGAATCATGAATTGAATCATGAATCATGAATTGAATCATGAATCATGAATTGAATCATGAATTGAATCATGAATCATGAATTGAATCATGAATCATGAATCATCATGAATCATGAATCAGGAATCATGAATTGAATTAATGAATTGAATCATGAATCATGAATTGAATCATGAATCATGAATTGAATCATGAATTGAATCATGAATTGAATCATGAATCATGAATTGAATCATGAATCATGAATCAGGAATCAGGAATCATGAATAGAATCATGTATCATGAATCGAATAATGAATCATGAATCATGAATCATGAATTGAATCATGAATCATGAATTGAATCATGAATCATGAATCCTGAATCATGAGTCATGAATTGAATCATGAATTATGAATTAAATCATGAATCATGAATTGAATCATGAATTGAATCATGAATCATGAATTGAATCATGAATCATGAGTTGAATCATGAATCATGAATCCTGAATCCTGAATCATGAGTCATGAATTGAATCATGAATAATGAATTTAATCATGAATAATGAATCATGAATCATGAGTCATGAATTGAATCATGAATCATGAATCATGATTTGAATCATTAATCAAGAATTGAATCATGAATTGAATCATGAATCATGAATTGAATCATGAATTGAATCATGAATTGAATCATGAATCATGAATTGAATCATGAATCATGAATCATGAATAAGGAATCATAATTTGAATCATGAATCATGAATCATGAATCGAATAATGAATCATGAATCTTGAATCGAATCATAAATCATGAATTGAATCATGAATCATGATTTGAATCATTAATCATGATTTGAATCATGAATCGAATCATATATTAAATCATGAATCATGAATTGAATCATGAATCATTAATCATGAACTGAAAAATGAATCATGAATTGAATCATGAACTGAAATATGAATCATGAATTGAATCATGAATCATGAATTGAATCATGAATCGAATCATGAATTAAATCATGAATCATGAATCATAAATCATGAATTGAATCATGAATCATGAATTAAATCAGGAATCATGAATCATGAATCATGAGTCATGAATTGAATCATGAATCATGAATCATGAATTGAATCATGAATCATGAATTGAATCATGAATTGAATCATGAATTGAATCATGAATTAAATCATGAATCATGAATTGAATCATGAATCATGAATCATCATGAATCATGAATCAGGAATCATGAATTGAATTAATGAATTGAATCATGAATCATGAATTGAATCATGAATCATGAATTGAATCATGAATTGAATCATGAATCATGAATTGAATCATGAATCATGAATTGAATCATGAATCATGAATCAAGAATCAGGAATCATGAATAGAATCATGTATCATGAATCGAATAATGAATCATGAATCATGAATTGAATCATGAATCATGAATCATGAATTGAATCATGAATCATGAATCCTGAATCATGGATCATGAATTGAATCATGAATTATGAATTAAATCATGAATCATGAATTGAATCATGAATTGAATCATGAATCATGAATTGAATCATGAATCATGAGTTGAATCATGAATCATGAATCCTGAATCCTGAATCATGAGTCATGAATTGAATCATGAATAATGAATTTAATCATGAATAATGAATCATGAATCATGAGTCATGAATTGAATCATGAATCATGAATCATGATTTGAATCATTAATCAAGAATTGAATCATGAATTGAATCATGAATCATGAATCATGAATCATGAATCATGAATCATGAATCATGAATCATGAATTGAATCATGAATTGAATCATGAATTGAATCATGAATCATGAATTGAATCATGAATCATGAATAAGGAATCATAATTTGAATCATGAATCATGAATCATGAATCGAATAATGAATCATGAATCATGAATCTTGAATCGAATCATAAATCATGAATTGAATCATGAATCATGAATCATGAATCGAATCATATATTAAATCATGAATCATGAATTGAATCATGAATCATTAATCATGAACTGAATAATGAATCATGAATTGAATCATGAACTGAAATATGAATCATGAATTGAATCATGAATCATGAATCGAATCATGAATCGAATCATGAATTAAATCATGAATCATGAATCATAAATCATGAATTGAATCATGAATCATGAATCATGATTTGATTCATGAATCATGAATTGAATCATGAATTGAATCATAAATCATGAATCATTAATTGAATCATGAATTGAATCATGAATCACGAATCATGAATTGAATCATGAATCATGATTTGAATCAAGAATCATGAATTGAATCATGAATAATGAATTGAATCATGAATTGAATCATGAATCATGAAATGAATCATGAATCATGAATTGAATCCTGATTCATGAATTGAATCATGAATCATGAATCATGAATCATGAAATGAATCATGAATCATGAATTGAATCCTGATTCATGAATTGAATCATGAATCATGAATCATGAATCATGAATTGAATCATGAATCATGAATCGAGAATCATGAATCATGAATCATGAATCGAATCATGATTCATGAATCATAAATCATAAATCGAATCATGAATCGAATCATTATTCATGAATCATGAATCGAATCATAAATCAAGAATTGAATCGTAAATCATGAATCATGAAATGAATCATGAATTGAATCATGAATCATGAATTAAATCATGAAATCATGAATTAAATCTTGAATCATGAATCATGAGTCATGAATTGAATCATGAATCATGAATTGAATCATGTATTAAATTATGAATCAAGAATTGAATCATGAATTGAATCATGAATCATGAATCATGGATTGAATCATGAATTGAATCATGAATTGAATCATGAATCATGAATTGAATCATGAATCATGAATCATGAATAATGAATATGGAATCATGAATTGAATCATGAATCATGAATCGAATAATGAATCATGAATCATGAATTGAATCATGAATTGAATCATGAATCATGAATTGAAATATTGAATCATGAATCATGATTTGAATCATGAGTCATGAATTGAATCATGAATAATGAATTAAATCATGAATAATGAATCATGAATCATGAGTCATGAATTGAATCATGAATCATGAATCATGAATTAAATCATTAATCAAGAATTGAATCATGAATTGAATCATGAATCATGAATCATGAATTGAATCATGAATTGAATCATGAATTGAATCATGAATCATGAATTGAATCATGAATCATAAATAAGGAATCATAATTTGAATCATTAATCATGAATCATAAATAGAATCATAAATCATGAATTAAATCGTAAATCATAAATTATTAAATGAATCATAAATCATGAATTAAATCGTAAATCATAAATCATTAAATGAATAATGAATCATGAATTGAATCATGAATCATGAATTGAATCATGAAACATGAATTGAATCATGAATCATGAATTGAATCATGAATCATGAATTGAATCATGAATCATGAATCATGAATCATGAATTGAATCATGAATTGAATCATGAATCATGAATTGAATCATGAATCATAAATAAGGAATCATAATTTATAATTTGAATCATGAATCATGAATCATGAATCGAATAATGAATCATGAATCATGAATCTTGAATCGAATCATAAATCATGAATTGAATCATGAATCATGATTTGAATCATGAATCATGAATTGAATCATATATTGAATCATGAATCATGAATTGAATCATGAATCATTAATTATGAATTGAATAATGAATCATGAATTGAATCATGAACTGAAATATGAATCATGAATTGAATCATGAATCATGAATTGAATCATGAATCGAATCATGAATTAAATCATGAATCATGAATCATAAATCATGAATTGAATCATGAATCATGAATCATGATTTGAATCATGAATTATGAATTGAATCATATATTGAATCATGAATCATGAATTGAATCATGAATTGAATCATGAATCATGAATCATGAATTGAATCATGAATTGAATCATGAATCATGAATTGAATCATGAATAATGAATTGAATCATGAATTGAATCATGAATCATGAAATGAATCATGAATCATGAATTGAATCCTGATTCATTAATTGAATCATGAATCATGAATCATGAATTGAATCATGAATCATGAATCATGAATTGAATCATGAATCATGAATCATGAGTCATGAATTGAATCATAAATCATGAAACATGAATTGAATCATGAATCATGAATCATGAATTGAATCATAAATCATGAATCATGAATTGAATCATGAATCATGAATCATGGAAATAAATCATAAATTGAATCATGAATCATGAATTAAATCAGGAATCATGAATCATGAATCATGAGTCATGAATTGAATCATGAATCATGAATCATGAATTGAATCATGAATCATGAATTGAATCATGAATTGAATCATGAATTGAATCATGAATCATGAATTGAATCATGAATCATGAATCAGGAATCAGGAATCATGAATTGAATCATGAATCATGAATTGAATCATGAATCATGAATTGAATCATGAATTGAATCATGAATCATGAATTGAATCATGAATTGAATCATGAATCATGAATTGAATCATGAATCATGAATCATCATGAATCATGAATCAGGAATCATGAATTGAATTAATGAATTGAATCATGAATCATGAATTGAATCATGAATCATGAATCAGGAATCATGAATTGAATTAATGAATTGAATCATGAATCATGAATTGAATCATGAATCATGAATTGAATCATGAATCATGAATTGAATCATGAATCATGAATTGAATCATGAATCATGAATCAGGAATCAGGAATCATGAATAGAATCATGTATCATGAATCGAATAATGAATCATAAATCATGAATTGAATCATGAATCATGAATCATGAATTGAATCATGAATCATGAATTGAATCATGAATCATGAATCCTAAATCATGAGTCATGAATTGAATCATGAATTATGAATTAAATCATGAATCATGAATTGAATCATGAATTGAATCATGAATCATGAATTGAATCATGAATCATGACTTGAATCATGAGTCATGAATTGAATCATGAATAATGAATTTAATCATGAATAATGAATCATGAATCATGAGTCATGAATTGAATCATGAATCATGAATCATGATTTGAATCATTAATCAAGAATTGAATCATGAATTGAATCATGAATCATGAATCATGAATCATGAATTGAATCATGAATTGAATCATGAATCATGAATTGAATCATGAATCATGAATCATGAATAAGGAATCATAATTTGAATCATGAATCATGAATCATGAATCGAATAATGAATCATAAATCATGAATCTTGAATCGAATCATAAATCATGAATTGAATCATGAATCATGATTTGAATCATGAATCATGAATCGAATCATATATTAAATCATGAATCATGAATTGAATCATGAATCATTAATCATGAACTGAATAATGAATCATGAATTGAATCATGAACTGAAATATGAATCATGAATTGAATCATGAATCATGAATTGAATCATGAATCGAATCATGAATTAAATCATGAATCATGAATCATAAATCATGAATTGAATCATGAATCATGAATCATGATTTGAATCATGAATCATGAATTGAATCATATATTGAATCATGAATCATGAATCATGAATTGAATCATGAATTGAATCATGAATCATGAATCATTAATTGAATCATGAATTGAATCATGAATCACGAATCATGAATTGAATCATGAATCATGATTTGAATCAAGAATCATGAATTGAATCATGAATAATGAATTGAATCATGAATTGAATCATGAATCATGAAATGAATCATGAATCATGAATTGAATCCTGATTCATGAATTGAATCATGAATCATGAATTATGAATCATGAATTGATTCATGAATCATGAATTGATTCATGAATCGAGAATCATGAATCATGAATCGAATCATGATTCATGAATCATGAATCATAAATCGAATCATGATTCATGAATCATGCATCATGAATCGAATCATTATTCATGAATCATGTATCGAATCATAAATCATGAATTGAATCGTAAATCATGAATCATGAAATGAATCATGAATTGAATCATGAATCATGAATTAAATCATGAATTCATGAATTAAATCTTGAATCATGAATCATGAGTCATGAATTGAATCATGAATCATGAATCATGAATTGAATCATGAATTAAATCATGAATCAAGAATTGAATCATGAATTGAATCATGAATCATGAATCATGGATTGAATCATGAATCATGAATCATGGATTGAATCATGAATTGAATCATGAATTGAATCATGAATCATGAATTGAATCATGAATCATGAATCATGAATAATGAATATGGAATCATGAATTGAATCATGAATCATGAATTGAATCATGAATCATGAATCATGAATTGAAATATTGAATCATGAATCATGATTTGAATCATGAGTCATGAATTGAATCATGAATAATGAATTAAATCATGAATAATGAATCATGAATCATGAGTCATGAATTGAATCATGAATCATGAATCATGAATTAAAATATTAATCAAGAATTGAATCATGAATTGAATCATGAATCATGAATCATGAATCATGAATTGATTAATGAATTGAATCATGAATTGAATCATGAATCATGAATTGAATCATGAATCATAAATAAGGAATCATAATTTGAATCATGAATCATGAATCATAATTTGAATAATGAATCATGAATCATGAATCTTGAATCGAATCATAAATCATTAATTGAATCATGAATCATGATTTGAATCATGAATCATGAATTGAATCATATATTGAATCATCAATCATGTCTTGAATTATGAATCATTAATTATGAATTGAATAATGAATCATGAATTGAATCATGAACTGAAATATGAATCATGAATTGAATCATGAATCATGAATTGAATCATGAATCGAATCATGAATTAAATCATGAATCATGAATCATAAATCATGAATTGAATCATGAATCATGAATCATGATTTGAATCATGAATCATGAATTGAATCATATATTGAATCATGAATCATGAATTGAATCATGAATCATGAATCATGAATTGAATCATGAATTGAATCATGAATCATGAATTGAATCATGAATAATGAATTGAATCATGAATTGAATCATGAATCATGAAATGAATCATGAATCATGAATTGAATCCTGATTCATTAATTGAATCATGAATCATGAATCATGAATTGAATCATGAATCATGAATCATGAATTGAATCATGAATCATGAATTGAATCATGAATTGAATCATGAATCATGAATTGAATCATGAATCATGAATCATCATGAATCATGAATCAGGAATCATGAATTGAATTAATGAATTGAATCATGAATCATGAATTGAATCATGAATCATGAATTGAATCATGAATTGAATCATGAATCATGAATTGAATCATGAATCATTAATTGAATCATGAATCATGAATCAGGAATCAGGAATCATGAATAGAATCATGTATCATGAATCGAATAATGAATCATGAATCATGAATTGAATCATGAATCATGAATTGAATCATGAATCATGAATTGAATCATGAATCATGAATCCTGAATCATGAGTCATGAATTGAATCATGAATTATGAATTAAATCATGAATCATGAATTGAATCATGAATTGAATCATGAATCATGAATTGAATCATGAATCATGAGTTGAATCATGAATCATGAATCCTGAATCCTGAATCATGAGTCATGAATTGAATCATGAATAATGAATTTAATCATGAATAATGAATCATGAATCATGAGTCATGAATTGAATCATGAATCATGAATCATGATTTGAATCATTAATCAAGAATTGAATCATGAATTGAATCATGAATCATGAATCATGAATCATGAATTGAATCATGAATTGAATCATGAATTGAATCATGAATTGAATCATGAATTGAATCATGAATCATGAATCATGAATAAGGAATCATAATTTGAATCATGAATCATGAATCATGAATCGAATAATGAATCATGAATCATGAATCTTGAATCGAATCATAAATCATGAATTGAATCATGAATCATGAATCATGAATCGAATCATATATTAAATCATGAATCATGAATTGAATCATGAATCATTAATCATGAACTGAATAATGAATCATGAATTGAATCATGAACTGAAATATGAATCATGAATTGAATCATGAATCATGAATTGAATCATGAATCGAATCATGAATTAAATCAATAATCATGAATCATAAATCATGAATTGATTCATGAATCATGAATCATGAATTGAATCATATATTGAATCATAATTCATGAATCATGAATTGAATCATATATTGAATCATGAATCATGAATCATGAATTGAATCATGAATCATGAATCATGATTTGATTCATGAATTGAATCATGAATCACGAATCATGAATTGAATCATGAATCATGATTTGAATCAAGAATCATGAATTGAATCATGAATAATGAATTGAATCATGAATTGAATCATGAATCATGAAATGAATCATGAATCATGAATTGAATCCTGATTCATGAATTGAATCATGAATCATGAATCATTAATCATGAATTGAATCATGAATCATGAATTGAATCATGAATCGAGAATCATGAATCATGAATCATGAATCGAATCATGATTCATGAATCATGAATCATAAATCGAATCATGATTCATGAATCATGCATCATGAATCGAATCATTATTCATGAATCATGAATCGAATCATAAATCATGAATTGAATCGTAAATCATGAATCATGAAATGAATCATGAATTGAATCATGAATCATGAATTAACTCATGAAATCATGAATTAAATCTTGAATCATGAATCACGAGTCATGAATTGAATCATGAATCATGAATCATGAATTGAATCATGAATTAAATCATGAATCAAGAATTGAATCATGAATTGAATCATGAATCATGAATCATGGATTGAATCATGAATTGAATCATGAATTGAATCATGAATTGAATCATGAATCATGAATTGAATCATGAATCATGAATCATGAATCAGGAATAATGAATATGGAATCATGAATTGAATCATGAATCATGAATCGAATAATGAATCATGAATCATGTTTGAATCATGAATTGAATCATGAATCATGAATTGAAATATTGAAACATGAATCATGATTTGAATCATGAGTCATGAATTGAATCATGAATAATGAATTAAATCATGAATAATGAATCATGAATCATGAGTCATGAATTGAATCATGAATCATGAATCATGAATTAAATCATTAATCAAGAATTGAATCATGAATTGAATCATGAATCATGAATCATGAATCATGAATTGAATCATAATTTAAATCATGAATTGAATTATGAATCATGAATTGAATCATGAATCATAAATAAGGAATCATAATTTGAATCATTAATCATGAATCATAAATAGAATCATAAATCATGAATTAAATCGTAAATCATAAATTATTAAATGAATCATAAATCATGAATTAAATCGTAAATCATAAATCATTAAATGAATAATGAATCATGAATTGAATCATGAATCATGAATTGAATCATGAATTGAATCATGAATTGAATCATGAATTGAATCATGAATTGAATCATGAATCATGAATCATGAATAAGGAATCATAATTTGAATCATGAATCATGAATCATGAATCGAATAATGAATCATGAATCATGAATCTTGAATCGAATCATAAATCATGAATTGAATCATGAATCATGAATCATGAATCGAATCATATATTAAATCATGAATCATGAATTGAATCATGAATCATTAATCATGAACTGAATAATGAATCATGAATTGAATCATGAACTGAAATATGAATCATGAATTGAATCATGAATCATGAATTGAATCATGAATCGAATCATGAATTAAATCAATAATCATGAATCATAAATCATGAATTGATTCATGAATCATGAATCATGAATTGAATCATATATTGAATCATGAATCATGAGTCATGAATTGAATCATGAATCATGAATCATGAATTAAATCATTAATCAAGAATTGAATCATGAATTGAATCATGAATCATGAATCATGAATTGAATCATAATTTAAATCATGAATTGAATTATGAATCATGAATTGAATCATGAATCATAAATAAGGAATCATAATTTGAATCATTAATCATGAATCATAAATAGAATCATAAATCATGAATTAAATCGTAAATCATAAATTATTAAATGAATCATAAATCATGAATTAAATCGTAAATCATAAATCATTAAATGAATAATGAATCATGAATTGAATCATGAATCATGAATTGAATCATGAATTGAATCATGAATTGAATCATGAATTGAATCATGAATTGAATCATGAATCATGAATCATGAATAAGGAATCATAATTTGAATCATGAATCATGAATCATGAATCGAATAATGAATCATGAATCATGAATCTTGAATCGAATCATAAATCATGAATTGAATCATGAATCATGAATCATGAATCGAATCATATATTAAATCATGAATCATGAATTGAATCATGAATCATTAATCATGAACTGAATAATGAATCATGAATTGAATCATGAACTGAAATATGAATCATGAATTGAATCATGAATCATGAATTGAATCATGAATCGAATCATGAATTAAATCAATAATCATGAATCATAAATCATGAATTGATTCATGAATCATGAATCATGAATTGAATCATATATTGAATCATGAATCATGAATCATGAATTGAATCATATATTGAATCATGAATCATGAATCATGAATTGAATCATGAATCATGAATCATGATTTGATTCATGAATTGAATCATGAATCACGAATCATGAATTGAATCATGAATCATGATTTGAATCAAGAATCATGAATTGAATCATGAATAATGAATTGAATCATGAATTGAATCATGAATCATGAAATGAATCATGAATCATGAATTGAATCCTGATTCATGAATTGAATCATGTATCATGAATCATTAATCATGAATTGAATCATGAATCATGAATTGAATCATGAATCGAGAATCATGAATCATGAATCATGAATCGAATCATGATTCATGAATAATGAATCATAAATCGAATCATGATTCATGAATCATGCATCATGAATCGAATCATTATTCATGAATCATGAATCGAATCATAAATCATGAATTGAATCGTAAATCATGAATCATGAAATGAATCATGAATTGAATCATGAATCATGAATTAAATCATGAAATCATGAATTAAATCTTGAATCATGAATCATGAGTCATGAATTGAATCATGAATCATGAATCATGAATTGAATCATGAATTAAATCATGAATCAAGAATTGAATCATGAATTGAATCATGAATCATGAATCATGGATTGAATCATGAATTGAATCATGAATTGAATCATGAATTGAATCATGAATCATGAATTGAATCATGAATCATGAATCATGAATCATGAATAATGAATATGGAATCATGAATTGAATCATGAATCATGAATCGAATAATGAATCATGAATCATGTTTGAATCATGAATTGAATCATGAATCATGAATTGAAATATTGAATCATGAATCATGATTTGAATCATGAGTCATGAATTGAATCATGAATAATGAATTAAATCATGAATAATGAATCATGAATCATGAGTCATGAATTGAATCATGAATCATGAATCATGAATTAAATCATTAATCAAGAATTGAATCATGAATTGAATCATGAATCATGAATCATGAATCATGAATTGAATCATAATTTAAATCATGAATTGAATTATGAATCATGAATTGAATCATGAATCATAAATAAGGAATCATAATTTGAATCATTAATCATGAATCATAAATAGAATCATAAATCATGAATTAAATCGTAAATCATAAATTATTAAATGAATCATAAATCATGAATTAAATCGTAAATCATAAATCATTAAATGAATAATGAATCATGAATTGAATCATGAATCATGAATCATGAATTGAATCATGAAACATGAATTGAATCATGAATCATGAATTGAATCATGAATCATGAATCATGAATCATGAATTGAATCATGAATTGAATCATGAATCATGAATTGAATCATGAATCATAAATAAGGAATCATAATTTGAATCATGAATCATGAATCATGATTCGAATAATGAATCATGAATCATGAATCTTGAATCGAATCATAAATCATGAATTGAATCATGAATCATGATTTGAATCATGAATCATGAATTGAATCATATATTGAATCATGAATCATGAATTGAATCATGAATCATTAATTATGAATTGAATAATGAATCATGAATTGAATCATGAACTGAAATATGAATCATGAATTAAATCATGAATCATGAATTGAATCATGAATCGAATCATGAATTAAATCATGAATCATGAATCATAAATCATGAATTGAATCATGAATCATGAATCATGATTTGAATCATGAATCATGAATTGAATCATATATTGAATCATGAATCATGAATTGAATCATGAATTGAATCATGAATCATGAATCATGAATTGAATCATGAATTGAATCATGAATCATGAATTGAATCATGAATCATGAATTGAATCATGAATAATGAATTGAATCATGAATTGAATCATGAATCATGAAATGAATCATGAATCATGAATTGAATCCTGATTCATTAATTGAATCATGAATCATGAATCATGAATCATGAATTGAATCATGAATCATGAATCATGAATTGAATCATGAATCATGAATCATGAATCATGAGTCATGAATTGAATCATAAATCATGAAACATGAATTGAATCATGAATCATGAATCATTAATTGAATCATAAATCATGAATCATGAATTGAATCATGAATCATGAATCATGGAAATAAATCAAAAAATTGAATCATGAATCATGAATTAAATCAGGAATCATGAATCATGAATCATGAGTCATGAATTGAATCATGAATCATGAATTGAATCATGAATCATGAATTGAATCATGAATTGAATCATGAATCATGAATTGAATCATGAATCATGAATTGAATCATGAATTGAATCATGAATCATGAATTGAATCATGAATCATGAATTGAATCATGAATCATGAATCATCATGAATCATGAATCAGGAATCATGAATTGAATTAATGAATTGAATCATGAATCATGAATTGAATCATGAATCATGAATTGAATCATGAATCATGAATTGAATCATGAATCATGAATTGAATCATGAATCATGAATCAGGAATCAGGAATCATGAATAGAATCATGTATCATGAATCGAATAATGAATTATGAATCATGAATTGAATCATGAATCATGAATCATGAATTGAATCATGAATCATGAATTGAATCATGAATCCTGAATCATGAGTCATGAATTGAATCATGAATTATGAATTAAATCATGAATCATGAATTGAATCATGAATTGAATCATGAATCATGAATTGAATCATGAATCATGAGTTGAATCATGAATCATGAATCCTGAATCATGAGTCATGAATTGAATCATGAATAATGAATTGAATCATGAATAATGAATCATGAATCATGAGTCATGAATTGAATCATGAATCATGAATCATGATTTGAATCATTAATCAAGAATTGAATCATGAATTGAATCATGAATCATGAATCATGAATCATGAATTGAATCATGAATTGAATCATGAATCATGAATTGAATCATGAATCATGAATCATGAATAAGGAATCATAATTTGAATCATGAATCATGAATCATGAATCAAATAATGAATCATGAATCATGAATCTTGAATCGAATCATAAATCATGAATTGAATCATGAATCATGATTTGAATCATGAATCATGAATCGAATCATATATTAAATCATGAATCATGAATTGAATCATGAATCATTAATCATGAACTGAATAATGAATCATGAATTGAATCATGAACTGAAATATGAATCATGAATTGAATCATGAATCATGAATTGAATCATGAATTGAATCTTGAATTAAATCATGAATCATGAATCATAAATCATGAATTGAATCATGAATCATGATTTGAATCATGAATCATGAATTGAATCATATATTGAATCATGAATTGAATCATGAATTGAATCATGAATCATGAATCATTAATTGAATCATGAATTGAATCATGAATCATGATTTGAATCAAGAATCATGAATTGAATCATGAATAATGAATTGAATCATGAATTGAATCATGAATCATGAAATGAATCATGAATTGAATCCTGATTCATGAATTGAATCATGAATCATGAATCATGAATTGAATCATGAATCATGAATTGAATCATGAATCGAGAATCATGAATCATGAATCATGAATCGAATCATGATTCATGAATCATGAATCATAAATCGAATCATGATTCATGAATCATGAATCATGAATCGAATCATAAATCATGAATTGAATCGTAAATCATGAATCATGAAATGAATCATGAATTGAATCATGAATCATGAATTAAATCATGAAATCATGAATTAAATCTTGAATCATGAATCATGAGTCATGAATTGAATCATGAATCATGAATCATGAATTGAATCATGAATTAAATCATGAATCAAGAATTGATTAATGAATTGAATCATGAATCATGAATCATGGATTGAATCATGAATTGAATCATGAATTGAATCATGAATCATGAATTGAATCATGAATCATGAATCATGAATAATGAATATGGAATCATGAATTGAATCATGAATCATGAATCGAATAATGAATCATGAATCATGAATTGAATCATGAATTGAATCATGAATCATGAATCATGAATTGAAATATTGAATCATGAATCATGATTTGAATCATGAATCATGAATTGAATCATATATTAAATCATGAATCATGAATTGAATTATGAATCATAAATTGAATCATGAATTGAATCATGAATCACGAATCATGAATTGAATCATGAATCATGAATTGAATCATGAATCATGAATTGAATCATGAATTGAATCATGAATTGAATCATGAATTGAATCATGAATCATGAATTGAATCATGAATCATGAATTAAATCATGAAATCATGAATTGAATCATGAATCATGAAATGAATCATGAATTGAATCTTGAATCATGAATCATGAATTGAATCATGAATTGAATCATGAAATGAATCATGAATTTAATCATGATTCATTAACTGAATCATGAATCATGAATCAAATCATGAATCATGAATCGAATCATGATTCATGAATCATGAATCATAAATTGAATCATGATTCATTAATCATGAATCATAAATCGAATAATAAATCATGAATTAAATCATAAATCATAAATCATTAAATGAATTATGAATTGAATCATGAATCATAAATCAAATCATGAATCATGAATCATGAATCGTATCATGATTCATAAATCATGAATCGAATCATGATTCATAAATCATGAATCATGAATCGAATCATTAATCATGAATCAGGATTCATAAATCATGAATTGAATCATGAGTCAAGAATTGATTCATAAATCATGAATCATGAATTGAATCATGAATCATGAATCGAATAATGAATCATGAATCATGAATTGAATCATGAATTGAATCATGAATCATGAATCATGAATTGAAATATTGAATCATGAATCATGATTTGAATCATGAATCATGAATTGAATCATATATTAAATCATGAATCATGAATTGAATTATGAATCATAAATTGAATCATGAATTGAATCATGAATCACGAATCATGAATTGAATCATGAATCATGAATTGAATTATGAATCATGAATTGAATCATGAATTGAATCATGAATTGAATCATGAATTGAATCATGAATTGAATCATGAATCATGAATTGAATCATGAATCATGAATTAAATCATGAAATCATGAATTGAATCATGAATCATGAAATGAATCATGAATCATGAATCATGAATTGAATCTTGAATCATGAATCATGAATTGAATCATGAATTGAATCATGAAATGAATCATGAATTTAATCATGATTCATTAACTGAATCATGAATCATGAATCAAATCATGAATCATGAATCATGAATCGAATCATGATTCATGAATCATGAATCGAATCATGATTCATGAATCATGAATCATAAATTGAATCATGATTCATTAATCATGAATCATAAATCGAATAATAAATCATGAATTAAATCATAAATCATAAATCATTAAATGAATTATGAATTGAATCATGAATCATAAATCAAATCATGAATCATGAATCATGAATCGTATCATGATTCATGAATCATGAATCGAATCATGATTCATAAATCATGAATCATGAATCGAATCATTAATCATAAATCAGGATTCATAAATCATGAATTGAATCATGAGTCAAGAATTGATTCATAAATCATGAATCATGAATTGAATCATGAATCATAAATCATGAATCATGAATCGAATCATTAATCATAAATCAGGATTCATAAATCATGAATTGAATCATGAGTCAAGAATTGATTCATAAATCATGAATCATGAATTGAATCATGAATCATAAATCATGAATCATGAATTGAATCATGAATCATGAATCATGAATTTAATCATGAATCATGAATTTAATCATGAATTGAATCATGAATCATGAATTGAATCATGAATCATGAATCATGAATCATGAATCAGGAATCATGACTTGAATCATGAATCATGAATCATGAATCGAAAAATGAATCATGAATCATGAATTGAATCATGAATCATGAATTGAATCATGAATCATGAATTGAATCATATATTAAATCATGAATCATGAATTGAATCATGAATCATAAATTGAATCATGAATTGAATCATGAATCACGAATCATGAATTGAATCATGAATCATGAATCATGAATTGAATCATGAATTGAATCATGAATTGAATCATGAATTGAATCATGAATCATGAATTGAATCATGAATCATGAATTGAATCATGAATCATGAATCATAAATCATGAATTGAATCATGAATTGAATCATGAATCATGAATCATGAATTGAATCATGAGTCATGAATTGAATCATGAATCATGAATTGAACCATGAATCATGAATTGAATCATGAATCATGAATCATGAATCATGAATTGAATCATGAATCATGAATCATGAATTGAATCATGAATATAAATCATGAATCAAGAATTGAATCATGAATTGAATCATGAATCATGAATCATGAATTGAATCATGAATTGAATCATGAATTGAATCATGAATCATGAATTGAATCATGAATCATGAATCATGAATAATGAATATGGAATCATGAATTGAATCATGAATCATGAATCGAATAATGAATCATGAATCATGAATTGAATCATGAATTGAATCATGAATCATGAATCATGAATTAAAATATTGAATCATGAATCATGATTTGAATCATGAATTGAATCATATATTAAATCATGAATCATGAATTGAATCATGAATCATAAATTGAATCATGAATTGAATCATGAATCACGAATCATAAATTAAATCATGAATCATGAATTGAATCATTTATCATGAATTGAATCATAATTTGAATCATGAATTGAATCATGAATCTATGGGGAGACGTATGTGGGGTTAGACGTGTGTGATTTCTGCACTAAGTGGGATTTTCTCACAAAGTGGACGAAAATGCACAGTTAGACAACACAGCAACTAATCCTCATCTTTCTCTTCTCTTTTCATCTTCAGGTATGTTCATCCATGCTGCTACTACTACTCTGATCATTATTCTGTGAATTTCATCCCTGCAATCTGTGTTTAAGTATGTTCATCCATGCTGCTACTACTACTCTGATCATTATTCTGTGAATTTCATCCCTGCAATCTGTGTTTAAGTATGTTCATCCATGCTGCTACTACTACTCTGATCATTATTCTGTGAATTTCATCCCTGCAATCTGTGTTTAAGTATGTTCATCCATGCTGCTACTACTACTCTGATCATTATTCTGTGAATTTCATCCCTGCAATCTGTGTTTAAGTATGTTCATCCATGCTGCTACTACTACTCTGATCATTATTCTGTGAATTTCATCCCTGCAATCTGTGTTTAAGTATGTTCATCCATGCTGCTACTACTACTCTGATCATTATTCTGTGAATTTCATCCCTGCAATCTGTGTTTAAGTATGTTCATCCATGCTGCTACTACTACTCTGATCATTATTCTGTGAATTTCATCCCTGCAATCTGTGTTTAAGTATGTTCATCCATGCTGCTACTACTACTCTGATCATTATTCTGTGAATTTCATCCCTGCAATCTGTGTTTAAGTATGTTCATCCATGCTGCTACTACTACTCTGATCATTATTCTGTGAATTTCATCCCTGCAATCTGTGTTTAAGTATGTTATAGGAAACTGTTATCTGTTTAAACTTAGGTTGGCACAGTCTTTTATTGCTGCCTAATTTATGATAGGTATCTGGCCTCCTCTATCCTTTCCCACAAATGTTTTCTTTTCCTTTGATTAGCTGACCAATTAGCACATCTGTAGTTTATTCCTAAATGAGACTGACTACATCTTAGCTTCATTCTATGGGGAGACGTATGTGGGGTTAGACGTGTGTGATTTCTGCACTAAGTGGGATTTTCTCACAAAGTGGACGAAAATGCACAGTTAGACAACACAGTTGGACAAACATTGGACTACATTTGACTTGCTTTTACTCCCAGCAATAAGCACCATCTGCCACAGCCTATTTCTGCACTACTTGTCTATTTATATGGAATACTGCTAAGAGGTAATTCTTAAAATACCCTTGCTTTTTGCTTTTACCCCTTTTATCACAATGTTTCACAAATTGCTTTTCTTAGTCTCCTTTCATGGCATGATCTTTAGGACTGTGTCATCTTTCACCCCTCCACCAACACACAAATTTGTTCATATTGCACCTGCATTACTCCACTCACCTCTATTTAACACCCATGAACTGTTGTCCTATTTATTATCTCTAACAAGTACAGCCTCCACCTGTCGCCAGAAAATAAAAGGCCACACATCTTACAATCCCCTTGCCTATCTTTCGCTCACTCTGCTTCTATTAGCTGGTGATATATCACCTAATCCAGGTCCCCCACACTCCTCACACACACATACATCAGAACACTACCGTTCTATAGCAAACCTCAAACACATCACCTGTCTCCCCTCTCTTCCCAAGTCCTTTAAATGTGCCCTTTGGAATGCACGCTCTGTTTGTAACAAACTTACCTCCGTTCATGATCTCTTCCTCTCAAAAAACCTCAACCTTCTGGCAATAACAGAAACATGGCTCATGCAATCAGACACTGCCTCACCTGCAGCACTTTCACATGGTGGCCTCCATCTCACCCACACCTCCAGACCTGAAGGCAGACAAGGAGGTGGGGTTGGACTACTTCTCTCCCCACAGTGCACATACACAGTTCTACCAAATGTCCCATCACTCACGTTCACATCTTTTGAAGTACATGCTATTCGCATTTTTAATCCATTCTCCCTACGTGTTGCGGTGATCTATCGTCCCCCTGGAGCACACCAACAATTTATTGAGGATTTCTCTGCATGGCTCCCTCACTTCTTATCTTCAGACATCCCCACCATCATCATGGGTGACTTCAACATCCCCATTGATAACCCACCTTCCAAAGCTGCTTCCAAACTACTCTCTCTAACATCCTCACTTGACCTCTCCCAGTGGATTGAATCATCTACTCATAAGGATGGCCACTGCCTTGATCTTGTTTTCTCTAGACTATGCTCAGTTTCTAATTTTATTAATACACCCTTCCCCCTCTCGGATCATCACCTTATCAGCTACACTCTCACCCCCACTGCTCTAACCTCTCTACTGTCTAACTCAACCAAGCCTCCTCATACTCGTAGAAATCTTAATTCTATTAATCTTCAACAATTTTCCACCTCTCTCCAACACCTTCTCTCCCCTATCTCTACATTCTCATCCCCTGAGATGGCAGTACCTCATTTTCACCTAACCTTAGCAACGGCCCTTGATCAAGTGGCTCCAGCGACACTTCATACTACACGTCGACTTCGATGTCAACCGTGGCACACCAAAGCAACACGAAATCTTCAAAAACTGTCCCGTAAAGCAGAACGTCACTGGCGTAAATCTCGAAGCTCTAATGACTTCTTCACATATACTTCTGTCTACCACTCCTATCGAAATGCTCTGGACACTGCAAAACAAACATACTTTCAATCTCTTATCTATGCTCAGGCTTCTAACCCCAAACGCCTTTTCAATACATTTAATCATCTTCTCAATCCTCCCACCCCGAACCCTCCATCTACTATCAGTGCTCAGGATCTTGCTTCCTACTTCAAGGACAAGATTGACAAGATCAGACTAGAAATGGTATCCTCTTCCTCAACAAGCCATCAGCTCATTTCCTTCCCACTACCCTCTGACACCCTTTCTTCATTTGACCCCACAAATGAAGAGGAAATTTCTACGCTCTTCTTATCTTCCTACTCTACCTCCTGTCCTCTTGATCCTATTCCCTCGCAAATTGGTAGATCCCTGTCTTCTGTGCTCATTTCACCTCTAACTCAAATCTGTAATCTCTCACTCTCTACTGGCATCTTTCCATCACTATACAAGCATGCAGTGATTACTCCTATTCTAAAAAAACAAAACTCCGACCCAAACTCTCTCTCAAATTACCGTCCCATCTCTCAGCTCCCTTGCCCCTCCAAGCTTCTAGAGAGACTTGCCTACACTCGCCTCACACGCTTTCTTTCCGCAAACAACCTGTTGGATCCTCTTCAGTCTGGCTTTCGTTCTCAACACTCCACAGAGACTGCGCTGACCAAGGTTGTTAATGATCTGATCACTGCTAAGACTGAACGCCATTACTCTCTCCTAATTCTCCTTGATCTCTCGGCTGCATTTGACACCGTTGACCACTCTCTTCTCATACAAACGCTGCAATCCCTAGGTCTTCAAGACACAGTTCTATCCTGGTTCTCATCTTACCTCTCTAATCGCTCTTTCACTGTTAATTTCTCTGGAGCCACCTCTGCTCTGCTTCCCCTATCAGTTGGAGTACCACAAGGCTCGGTGCTAGGTCCTCTGCTGTTCTCTATCTATACCGCTTCTCTTGGAAATCTAATAAGTTCCTTTGGCTTTCAGTATCATCTCTATGCGGATGATACCCAAATCTATCTATCCTCTCCTGATATCTCGACATCTGTGTTGTCCCGTGTAACTGACTGTCTTTCTGCCATTTCATCTTGGATGGCCTCTCGTCAACTCAAACTTAATCTTTCTAAAACAGAGTTAATAATATTCCCACCCGCCAACAAGAGCATACCTGACATTTCTATCTCTGTTGATAACATGACCATAAATGCCACCCCACAAGCTCGCTGCCTAGGTGTAATCCTTGATTCACGCCTATCCTTTGTTCCCCACATTGACTCTATATCTAAATCATGTTACATACATCTAAAGAACATTTCCAGAATCCGCACATATCTCACACAAGACACTGCTAAAACCTTAATTCATGCACTAATCATCTCCCGCATTGACTATTGCAATTCCCTCCTTACTGGTCTTCCCAAAAACAGACTCAAACCCCTAAAATCTATTTTGCATGCTTCGGCAAGACTGATTTTCCTTGCAAATAACTATTCCTCTGTTGAATCACTCTGTATGTCTCTACACTGGCTGCCTGTCTTCTACCGAATCCAATATAATACTTTTACTAACCTACAAGGCCATCAACAAAGCTGCACCAACATACATCTCCTCTCTTGTCTCAAAATATCTCCCAACTCGGCAACTCCGTTCTGCAAAAGATCTGCGTCTCTCATCCACCCTCATTACATCCTCCCATTCCCGGTTACAGGACTTTTTTCGGGCTGCACCCACTCTATGGAACTCTCTCCCTCGCACAATAAGACTCTCCTCTGTTCTACAAACTTTCAAGCGTTCTCTGAAAACCTACCTATTCAGACAAGCTTATAATATTCCTCAACCACCATCTTAACCTCACTACCTTTAGCCTGTTACACAATTTCACACAAGACAACTACCCCCGGACCAACATTGTTGTGTGACAGGATCATTTAGCTTATGAGTCACCCTACCTTTGCAGTCTGGCTGGGCCAAGATGCAAAATGTATACTTAACCTCATGTGTCAATCTCCCATTGTCCCATAGATTGTAAGCTTGCGAGCAGGGCCTTCTCACCTCTTTGTCTGTTTTACCCAGTTTGTGTATTAGTTTATTACGTTTGTCCCCAATTGTAAAGCGCTACGGAATATGTTGGCGCTATATAAATAAATGATGATGATGATGATGATGATGAATCATGAATTGAATCATGAATCATGAATTGAATCGTAAATCTTGAATCATGAAATGAATCATGAATTGAATCATGAATCATGAATTAAATCATGAAATCATGAATTAAATCTTGAATCATGAATCATGAGTCATGAATTGAATCATGAATCATGAATCATGAATTGAATCATGAATCATGAAATGAATCATGAATCATGAATCATGAATTGAATCATGAATCATGAATCATGAATTGAATCATGAATTGAATCATGAAATGAATCATGAATTTAATCATGATTCATTAATTGAATCATGAATCATGAATCAAATCATGAATCATGAATCATGAATCGAATCATGATTCATGAATCATGAATCATAAATTGAATCATGATTCATTAATCATGAATCATAAATCGAATAATAAATCATGAATTAAATCATAAATCATAAATCATTAAATGAATTATGAATTGAATCATGAATCATAAATCAAATCATGAATCATGAATCATGAATCGAATCATGATTCATGAATCATGAATCGAATCATGATTCATAAATCATGAATCATGAATCGAATCATTAATCATGAATCAGGATTCATAAATCATGAATTGAATCATGAGTCATGAATTGATTCATGAATCATGAATTGAATCATGAATCATGAATCATGAATTTAATCATGAATCATGAATTTAATCATGAATTGAATCATGAATCATGAATTGAATCATGAATCATGTATCATGAATCAGGAATCATGAATTGAATCATGAATCATGAATCATGAATCGAAAAATGAATCATGAATCATGAATTGAATCATGAATCATGAATTGAATCATGAATCATCAATTATGATTTTAATCATGAATCATGAATTGAATCATGAATCATGAATTATGATTTGAATCATGAATTGAATCATATATTGAATCATGAAATGAATCATGAATCATGAATCAAATCGTGATTCATGAATTGAATCATGAATTGAATCATGAACCGAATCATGATTCATGAATAATGAATCTTGAATCAAATCATAAATAATGAATAAAATCATAAATCATGATTTGAATCATGAATCATGAATTGAATCATATATTAAATCATGAATCATGAATTGAATCAAGAATCATAAATTGAATCATGAATTGAATCATGAATCACGAATCATGAATTGAATCATGAATCATGAATCATGAATTAAATCATGAATTGAATCATGAATTGAATCATGAGTTGAATCATGAATTGAATCATGAATTGAATCATGAATCATGAATTGAATCATGAATCATGAATTTGAATCATGAATCATGAATTGAATCATGAATCATGAATCATAAATCATGAATTGAATCATGAATTGAATCATGAATCATGAATCATGAATTGAATCATGATTTATGAATTGAATCATGAATTGAATCAT